>NW_024884253.1:36807070-36868578 GCF_019232065.1 Centrocercus urophasianus
TTCTTTTCTTTTCTTTTCTTTTCTTTTCTTTTCTTTTCTTTTCTTTTTCTACTAGAAATTTAAGTCACTGAAAGATGTAATCATGGAAATACCATCAGAATTGCTAGATTTAGAGCTTTAACTGTTGCATTATATTCCGATTATTATTTGAGATTATTTTTCAGTCCTTGGTCATTCTTAATAGTTGCCTGGCCTCAGTGATACTTTGTGATATGGGGATACCTGATAGATGATAATGGCTTAAGGGGAGAACTTTCTCAAAACACAGTTTTGACTGTGTCATCGTATGGAAGCCCAGTCCTTGGAGACATTCAAGGTCAGGCTGAACCAGGCTCTGAGCACCCCAATGTAGTTGTAAGCATCCCTGTTCATTGCAGGGGAGTTGGACTATGTGACCTCTAAGAGTCCCTTCCAACTCAAATGATTGTATGATTCTCTGACTCAATATAGTTGTAGCCCAGCCCTTCAGCTTTCACGTTAGGTGAAGTATGGCCAGTGTGCTTTCCTGGAGCTCCTTTGCTGCTTCACATATTTTATCCAGCTGATCTTCTCAGGATCACTTTTCCAAAGCTCCACTAATTCTCATTGCCTCACTCATGTCTCAGCTTCAGGAACAATCACAGGAACAATCTGCTGGAGAAAGGCTTTGCCACATTCCAACATTTAAGGTTTGTTTTCATGCTGGGAAGGTGAATTGGGATCTCTCTTTGGAATGCTCTGGGCCTTTGCCTGTATCCTTGCTCAAGCCTCAGCTAAGTGATTTTTAACAGCTGCTTGAAGTCATTGAGAATTGAAATTTAGAAGTGAAATGCTGACACCACCTTCCTCATTACAGCATTTAGACACTTCTGCCATGCTGCAATCAGCCTTCTATTGTAAATGCTTGTGTTGTAAGCATCTCAGATCTAAACATTTGTTAGCTTAAAATATCAATGCAATTGCAATCCATTATGATCTGCTCAGAACACCCATCTGGCTCCAATTCTGCTGCTGTACCATGCGCTGCTGCAAAGCCAAAGGCCTCATTCTGCCTCTGTTTACGCCTCCTCAACTCTGAAAGAATGGCATTTCAGTAGCTGAAAGCACAGCACCCCAGACCAGGTGTGGGGAAAAAGTGAGTGATGCATATGCCTACATAATGTGCTCTTTCCAGCTTGTTTTTCCAGCTTTACCAGGCTCTGCATTATTATGGAAGTGTAATTCAAAGTCTGAAGAAAACACATCAGAAATAGAAAACACTTTGGACTTTTTCTCGAGGAGATGATTGTAGCCCCATTTTTTTCCTGCTGATTCACCATTCCAGACACTCTGGCGTTTCTGAGACAGCTCTTTAAAACAAAACTAACTCCATAGGAAAACTAAAATGATACTTTTTGAAGGAAATGCCGAGAAAGAGATATAAAATATTCATCACCAAGAAGAATCACTTTTTACTGCAAACTATTTTAGTACCTATTGTGCTAGCATGTGAAAACATCTGATTAAAAACCTTCAGTACCAATCTCATGGTGTGCCTACAAGATGTGCTGGGACTTCAATAGATCTGAAAAAAAAAACATGGGAAGCCATTTTCAGTTTACTGCTGCCTTCGACTCACATTGCTGAGCAAAGCTAGCAAAGAACTCAGTTACTGAGGGAAGAATTTATGATTTATGCTGTAAGAAAAGAGCATGACAAGCTGCTACAAGCACACAGGCAGTAAGCACGACTGTGCCGCTTAGGTTCAAATTCCAGATCACCAGAGCTCACGGTTTTTTTTATGTCTTTGGGGCATCTTGTTTATTAAGCTTCATCACCAAGAGTGATGAATCTAGTGGTTCAAAATGAGCCCTGGATGTCTTTTTATGGCACAATGGACCTGGGAAAGATCTGATTTAAGCAACATGGTGTATGAACACCTTTGCTACCCCAGGTTTCCAGTCACAATAAACCATCTTTCTACAGAGCAGTAAAGAGATACAGGAGCATTGACAGCACTTGTTAAAAGCTGAAAACAGCCTGAAGTTGCATAAGTTTTGTTGCAGGGGTGGCAGCAGATGGCTGAATGAGTCTTACACCCAGCCCTCTGCTTGCCCCTGTGATGGGGACAGCAGCACCACTCACGAAGCAGCCCCTCAGCTATCACAGATTTCAGCACGCCAACAGACAGTTCAAACTAGGGCTAGCTTATTTAATTTCACAGACTGAAAACTGCAGCAAATCAGGAAGTTTTTTTGTGAGTCATTCAGTTGTCCCCACCACCAGGACATGACAGCTACCTTGCTCAGAGCTACACAGCAGCCAGCAGAGGGGCCTTGCTACTGCTTCACCATTGTGCCTCATGCAATCCAAAAAGCCTGTGGCCCAGCACCTGTAGGATGCCCCCAGTCAGTCCCCTTGGACACATCCTACTGCTGGAGTTGCTGGATCCAGGAGGGGCTTTGCAGACCTTTGGAACTCCTGCAAGATGCCATGGGAGATGCCTACTGGAAGGTGAAATGATTCACTGCCAGGACAGCTACACCACGACAGGATTCAGTTCACACTTTTCAGTCGCTTATGTGAGAATGAAATAATTCCTCTGCACCTTGAACTGTCTGTAGGATGGTAAGAAGTATGCAGATGCAGTGTCCATTAAATGTAATGGACTGGGATCAATAGTGATTCAGGAGCCTCTTATCACAGGATTCTTCCTGTCTAGGGTATTTAACTCATGAGAGCATACTGGCCACCCATGCAGAAATGACATGGCAAATGCCTCCGTCAGAACTAAATCCAGAATTCTTTCCTGTTGTAGCATAAAACCCATTAATGATTGTTTTCAAACTGTATCCACCATAGGGAGAGAACAGAATGCAGTTTACCACTTTATTAACTAACACAGTATGAAAAATAACACCCATAGGGGGGAAAAAAAGAAAAAGAATTGAAATTTATTGTCATTATAATTTAGTTTGGAAAACCAAAAACTAATAAAGTATATTTAATGGGTTTTTATCCCCATTAGGTTGGGTATACTGTCAAGCCTAACACAAAAGACAGCCGTTTAATGATGTTTTGTAAAACAATGTTCCTGTAAAGCCCAGTCCAGGGAGTAGTCTTTATTCCTGAAAGAAGTTTAACTGAGCCCTATGAGAAGGCTCCTGAAGGGATGACCCTTCTGCGCCAGACTGGGCCCTTTGTTTGAGTCTCACTTTTGCACAGGGTATTATTCTCTGATACTCGAGAAACTCTGAGCAAAGAACAAGAATGCAGTGGGGTATGTTTGTATACACAGTTCATTATTCATCTAGTGTATGCGTGACCAAAAATACTAATGTCCATAAAATAATTAACAGACACTAATTTCCATAGATGACTTCATCACCTCTGTTCTATCCTGTATACACCTAGACTTGAACTTCATACAAGATACATTTTAATGTGTGCAGTCCTACTTTGACATGGAACTTTTAGTTAAAATCACTCTCAACAGAACGGATTACTCTTTCAAAATGTTGGCAAAATGAGCAAATTTGCAGGTAGGTCAAAATGTACAAAATAAATAAGAGAGTTGTCACGGACCAGCAGGGAAATAGCTGAGAAAATGTTGGATCTACGTATTTGGTGTAAAGTTAGAAGTGCACATTGCCTCCCTGAAAGGACCTTTAAAGGCCTCTACATGATGAAGAATTCAAGTGAAGCCTTTGCAGCATTGTGCAGTCTTTGGGTAAGAAACAATCATGACTGAAAGTTCTCACTGCTATATTAGACACAAGAAAGCTTTTTCTGTGCCAAGTATGCCTCACTTCTTTCCTCACCCATGAACAAAAGTACAAGTCATAGAAAATATAGTAACTCAAAGCATGAAACTCTGAATTTGTTTCTTGGCAAATGTTCTTTCAGCACAAAATAAAGGGAGCAGAAGGATATGCCACTAACTTTCTGACATTCCCTAATAGATAAAATTTGGTGTGTAGGCAATGTATCACGCTTGCATAAACCGAATGCACTACTTGGGCTATCTTGGGTTGTCTTTATCACTCTGTATCTTAGCAGATGTGTGGAGCCACTATTAAAATTAAAACCTGTAGATGATGTGAATGTTTTTCCCCCCCCCCCCCCCCATTCCTCCCAGTTGTCCCACAAATAATTTATCTTCATGTTACCTCCAGGTTCATAATTATCTTTTAGCCTGGACTCACCAGAAGGGAACAGCTGATGGGATGTGCTGCAGGGCTGGCCTGCCCTCCAGGGGAAATTCAGCAGGCTGACTGGAGCCTCACAAAGATCCACAAAGCTCACAGCAAACTGGTATGGTCACTCCAGTGGGACTTTCCTTCCAGACTGGCATAATGATTTTAAGTTATTACAAAACATGTGCACAAACTTGATCTCACTTTTAAAAATACATCATTTAAAAATACATTTTTTTTTTTTTTTTTAACTTAAGTGAAGATGACATAGAATCACAGAATGGCCTGGGTTGAAAAGGACCATAATGATGATCTAGTTTCAACCCCCCTGCTGAGTGCAGGGTCACCAACCACCAGACCAGGCTACCCAGAGCCACATCCAGCCTGGCTTTGAATGACTCCATGGACAGGGCACCCACAACTTCCTTGGGCAACCTGTCCCAGTGTGTCATCACCCTATGTATGAAAAACTTCCTGATATCTAACCTATATCTCTCCTGTCTTAGTTTAAACCATTCTCCCTTGTCCTATTACTATCCAACCTCATAAGCAGTCATTACATCCACCTAATGTCTTTGCTAATTGATTGATTGAGGCCTTTCAAAAGGATTGTGAAACTAACCTGGAGACATCTGTATCTGCAAATTTTGCTAGGATAGAAGAAAGGAGATGAAAAGAGTTGCACTGAAACATATACTAAGTCTTCCTAATACTGTTTTTTATTATCTTTTCTATTAAAATGACACATGCAGATTTCATGCCAGCATGTTACGATGCCTTACTGTCATTGATTCAGAATGACCTACATGATATACTCTTCATTTTTCCTGTGATTTAATGAATGGTAAAAATGATTAATAGGCAGTGAAGCTCCACAAATATTATTTTCTGCATCACATACAAACTCATACTGGTATGCCAGTATTATGTGACCCCGTAATCTTTTCCTAATTGCTTAATAGGAACTAAACAGGATCCCCACGATAAAGATACAGGCCTAAATGTAGTAAGAAAGAGAGTCATCAGGAACTACAATAAAAAAAAAAAAAAAAAAAAGTTAGAGGCAGATCTTCTCTTATTCATGATGTTGATAGAAAAATACTTTTAGTATGCTAGAATTCCAGAGTTAAATTTGGATATGGATAGAGATATTCAAATCGTTATTATAGGGAGAAATTCTGCAGAGAACTGACTCACTATGGGAGACTTCAGTTCTGAGGTACAAGTTGGAGACCAAATGCTACTGGAGACAGCTCAGATATTCTGAAGTGTGACAACTGACAGATTCTCTGACAGAAAGCAGAGATGCTTCTTTCTAAACTTAGCCACAGAAAGTTTTGAGGTTGTTACAGGACAGCTAATTGTAAAAAAAAAAAAAATAGCATTGCTTCAGACGAATGCTGGCCCAATTTAAACAAAATGGAGAGATAAAAATAGATCTGTAAGTCAGGCTGTGTATAAGAAATTTAAGGAAATGAGTGAAGGCCAAAGAAATTATTTGTTTAAGGACTTCTCTGGGGAGGAGATTTGGCTTTCCTTTAAGGCAAAATTCAGAAGAATTTCTAGAGCTTCAAATCCTGCCAAGGGAACACTTCTGGAAAAATTCTCTTAACCAGGTAGGTTTGTATGCAAACTCTTCTCAAAAATGATACCTAGATAGAAATGGTAAAAGAATGATCAGCAATAAAAGTGGTGCCTTGTAGGTCAATTTTCAATAAGGGCACTTGAAACAGTGGATCAAAGACAGAACTGACAACTAGGAAATTAGAGCAGAAAGCTAATCCTGCAGTGTTATGGCAGAAGTTCCAAGCTTCATGTTATCACTTAGTGGAAATAGAAAATCTCTGTTCTGTGATCTCAAAAGAGCTGTCGTATGAAATACTGCTTCTGGTGAGAAGCATCTTCAATAAATCAACCCACTCAAAATTGGTACAATGTGACAGGAAATGTGGTGCATCACACAAGTTCTGGGCTAAAACAGAACTATAATATGAATTTTAATACAAAATATCATAGCTTTAGAGCAGTTTTTAAAGAAAAAATAATTGAAGATGAAGGTAAGTGTGTATTTACAAAAACAAGGTAGATCACAAGACCATGGAAAGTAACTTGATATCTTTATCTTACAACTCCTATCTTAACAAATAAAATGTAGCAGATCTAATCTATCAAATATTTGGCAGAATACAGATTGCCAAGCTTGTGGGAAACTACTGGCAGAGCGTGAGGAGAGGAGATTGCAATTAGTAGAAAATAGCTGGGGTAGGTAAATGAACTGCATAAAGAAAGACACTGCAGAATTGTGTTGAAATGCTTTTAAAAAACTCTTTGAATAGAATGAGATTACTATTACTTTGCTCAGTACTGATTACACTTGAAACCAATCTTGTCTGAATATTTCTCTTAATGACCTCAGTTATAAAAAGTAATATACTAACAAGATTTTGGGAGACATTATAAACGTAGAAAATGAAAGTGGTACGTGGAAAAGTCAGAAGGACCTTGCAGACTGGAAAAATAAAAAAAAAAAAAGAGGTGAAATTGCATTATATGCATTTAGTTGCCAACAAAATTTTTTAATGTAATTGAAGACTCATCAGAGCAACATGAACTAGAAGAGCCCACGTGTTTCAAAGAATCATGAAGTAACTTGAATTCACCTGTGCAATGTCTGAGTTAACATGGAAATAAAATTCTAGCATTGCCAGTAGAATTGTCAGTAGAAAGATAAAAAATACAGCCTGGAGTTCTCTGTATAGTCTTGGTCAGCCATATTCCCCAGTGATGAATTCAATCTGGTACTCATGAAGGCAGTCTGTGAAGATAATCAAGAAAATGAGTCTCCTACTCCCTAGTTAGGTCTGTCTATCACAATGGTCCCACCGGGTAGGAGAGAGCAGGGCAATGGCTCGTCTGGAAAGAATGCCTGTTTGGACTGGCTGGTGCCAAACAAAATGAGGAATAGCAAAGTTTGACTACTTTTCCCTCTGTGGAGGCTCTCACTTATCTTTTTTTCCTCTTTAACTTGACTGTTTTTATCCCCACAATATTTAAAGAAAAATAATTATCCTTGATAAGTCTGCTGTTCTTTTATATTTGATTGGAATAGTTCAATGGCTCAGAAATTCTTAGAAGTCAGGACTGAAGATCAAATGGACTACATAATCACAGAAGCATCATTTCTGTAGGAAACGTATAAAATCAAGGATAATTTAAGAACAAATAGGGACAGACTACTGATGAAATTAGAAAGTCAAGAAAGCAGCAGTAGGTCTCTATCAGAGAACTACACTTCCAAGTGGCATACCGGGGACAAAAGGTATAACTAGATAGAAGTAGTTTTAAGATTCTAATCCGGTTATGAAATCGATTGCCTTCAGAAGTCCCCTCTTGTTCTATCAGAAACATGGATGAGTTAATATGATGGCTCTACCGTAATGAGTGCAATACAACATTTTAAGATTTTCAAGGGGAGCATACAGATCAGTTTAAGTCATTTGCCAAGGATTCTTTTACTCCAAGTATACCAAGCTTGTTCATCTTTGTCACTGAAAATCTGTTTTGCCAAGCTGCAAGCAGATTCTGTAACTACTGCTTGCTCTGCTTTTCTTTCTCTTTGGGAAGTTCAGAAGCTGGATTGCAGTGGCGCAGAACCTTGACAGCAGAGAGAAAAGCAGTGGCAGCCTGCCCAGAACTCAAGAGCTAAACCTTATTTCCATACCAATATATATCAAATTGGATAAGAATTTCCATCAACTTTTTTTTTTTTTTTAATCCAAAGAGCACTGAAAATGTACACAGCACATTACACAGTAATCCAGAATTGCTGTGAAGGTCACAAAAAAGGAGAAGCTATGCAAAACGTAGCGCTGGCCTCACAAAAAAAAAGCCAAACCAAACTAAAAAACCCACCAAAAACAAAAACACACCAAAAAAACAAACAAAAACTCCCAAAACCTAAATGACTTTCAGTTCATTGCACTGATGTGAAAAGTTTGAATTTCTGATGCACAAGGGTGAATTTTGCCAGAGGATTTTATAATGAATGACTTAACACATTATTTCCTTCAGCCAAACAAAGCTAGAACCTATCAACCATGTCACAAACTACCAGTGAGATCCCAAAATTCTGTTCAGCTCAGGCAGTAGCCGTGACCTGTCTGGAGTAGAAAGACTTGAGAGTGATTCTTGGTAGCACTGTGGATTTTTGTATGCACTATCAGTGTTTCATACACAGTGCTGGGTTTCCAGCAGAGCTGGTAGAAACTGGGAAAACAGTTGGCCAGTGAGATCTCATGGAAACAAAATTCCAGCAGAATTCAGTGGCTCTGTGATTGTGTGGTAACTTTAACAAAATTTGATTAATTTATTAATTGTACTCATTTTGCTTGCGCACTACTGTCACTCTATTTTAAGAACTTTGATTAGACTTTGATTAAACTTTGATAGAGACTTTGATTAATAGAACTGTATGGAAAAGCCAGAACAAACCCCCAGGGGCTGATGGAGAAAAAAAAATAGTTAAGTGCTGACTAGCAAGCATAATTTGCAGTAATATGCAGTAAACAGGAATGAGAAACTAATCTATAATTTAAACAATGCTTTAATTAATAAAGCATGAATAAAGAAGTCTGTGGTAAATGCAGGGAGGAATCTTGTCTATCTGCTCATCTATGAGTAGCTAGAACATCTTGAACGTCCTTGAATAAGACATTAAGACATAACTCTGCTAACACATAGGAGTCCCAACCAGGCAGTCGTCAGGCTTGTATGTTTGCTTATTTTCACAAATTTTAAGATAGGGAGTCTTTCTAAAATCAAGTGGCATAATGGGGAAACCCAAGGAAATAAAAGGAAAAGGCCCAAGGATGTTTGCCATTCTGAGGGAGAGATTCCAAAATGAGGTGACATGGGAAGGGACTGACTCACACGACACCGCATAACCTCTATGAGCTGAATGACACATTTCTGCCCCTGGGAGTCCAATTGCATCCTGCTGCCACCCAATCAAGCAAACAACGGAGAAAAGTGCCTGGGTGGGGTCCACCAGTGCAGCCATGAGAATGCCAATGACATGCTCACACAACCTGTGTGAAGTGCCAGGCAGGAGTTTCCATCATTAAAGTGAAGATTTATAATTGCGGCCTGCAGGCAGGTTGGCCTAAAGTGGTGATGGAATAACTCCCTAAGCCAGTTTGCCAATCCAGTTCTGTCAATTTTTCTGTCAACCCATGGACCTGTCAGGCCAGTACAGCAATGTAGCTGTGTGTGGTTGTGTGTGGTCATTATGATGGATGTCCAGAGATCCAAACAAAGAAAAACGTGATGGCCTTCAGACTGATCTCACTCTGTAGACAGTCTACGGCAGTTTACTGTGGAAAAGCATGAAGATACTGGTTATTTATTAAGCGGCTTGAAAGGTAGGGGCATTTTAAAGGGAATTATGCATAGTCTAATGAATTTATTGGGTAGTTCTATAATCCAAACACTTTCAACTTTGGTATTCTAGCTGTCTGTGACTTGAAAAAACCAAAGATCCAGTGAAGGACCTGGGTGCCCAGCCCTGGGAACAGAACTGAAAACATGGAGCAAAGGACCCACGTCTACATGGAATCTCAGGTGATCAGTGTAGGCTTGCAGTGAGATTGTTTAGATCGTCCTGATCTCTGGCATATTAGTGTTAGACTATATCTAGTAAATGAGCTATCTCATTTGCAAGCAACTTTACACACTTCTGTCCACATATACTTATGCAAATGGATATAGGATGAGCACCAGTTGTTTCTGTGAACTTTCTGCCACTGCCCCCCACACACGCAGAGCTGCCTCATTCTTTAAGGCTGGTGCAGCTACTGACTCCCACCATGAATCTTCTTAGATTACTTTTCTACAGAATAATTAAGACAGAGAGGGAGAGAAAAAAAAAGCAATGCAGTTTGGAGGTGCTGCCAGCTCAGCAGAGAAACTGCTGTGGGAGTGCTGTGCACAGAGCACATGAAGGAAAAGGTAGGGGAACAGACTCCCACAAGGAAAAGACTGAGAAATTACTTATTTTGTAGGCACTTCTTCTAGACAGTAGATATTTCTTCAAATGCAAAGGACCAGAGTGGAAAAGATCGAGGCAATAGGTAAAATGAAGGAGAGGAGATTAGCAGAGTTCCAGCATCATAATTAAATTATTTTCCTTGAAAAATTAGTGCTAAGAAATCATCTGTTTTCTACATAATGCATTTTACTCCTTCCTCTGTGGGACAGATCTGGTTGCAGGCAGAATAAGACAGACCATTTCCTCTAATTTTGAAAGTTTTAAGAAAATCTTAAAGAAATCAGATTTGAAATAATAAGCATGAGAACTTGATACCATTTTATCAATACTCAGATTTCTCTGGATACCAATGCAAAAGAGAAAAGCCATTCCTTCATGACTGTTTACAGCCTCCGGTCTAAGCAATACATTGCTGCAGCAGTCACGATACAGCGATACACAAGTTGTTTTTTTTATTCATGCTTAGTGTGTCCATGCAAGCACACCTCGTGATACATCCTCTGGACTTTTGAAATGGCCCTCACTGCAATGTATGAAAAACTGAAGAGGAAGGGTTTCACGTGCACTACCCAGTGTTCTTGATCTCCATAAAACCAAGGGCCACTAAGATGATGAGAGGGCTGGAGCACCTCTCCTATGAGGAAAGGTTTAGGGAACTGGGCTTTTTTAGCGTGAAGAAGAGAAGGCTTTGTGGAGACCTCACTGTGGCCTTCCAGTACTTGAAGGTAGCATATGAGCAGGAAGGTGAACGACTGTTTACATGGATCAATAGTGACAGGAGAAGGGGGAATGGTTTTAAACTAAGACAAGGGAGATAGAGGTTAGATATTAGGAGGAAGTTTTTTTTTTACACAGAGGGTGGTGACGCACTGGAACAGGTTGCCCAAGGAGGTTGTGGATGCCACAGCCCTGGAGGCATTCAAGGCCAGGCTGGATGTGGCTCTCGGCAGCCTGGTCTGGTGGTTGGTGAGCAGGGGGGTTGAAACTAGGTGATCATTGTGGTCCTTTTCAATGCAGGCCATTCTATGATCCTACGACTTAACGCACATATCTGTATGTATTTTTATCTTGGTTAGCAGGGGTTAATAACTGACAGAATCAGTCAAACACACCTATTGAACACTCTTAACACAAGAGGGAAATCTACAGCCATTCTGTATTGTTCTTCTGAAAATTATGCTATTTTTGTGCATTCTGAAGGGAATAAACGCAATTTCATAAATAAAATATTTAACAGTTTCTCTTGCGGTCATTAATGGCTCGATATTAAAAAAAACCCTGCTTAGACACCAAGGTATTTCCAGTATCATTCACTCCCTGTGCCAAATTTATGGTTTGTGATGGAAGCATACTTTCAAGAAGGTGAACCAGTGATCTTGGCACTTAACAATTATCATCATAATTCATTTTTGTGAGTGAGAAGGCTATAGGATCAAAATAACAAAAAGCAAACACCATTCCCTAAACAAAGAAAACCGATCCAAACCTCTCTTTGTTGATCCATTTTAGGAATCTCTGTATCAGGCTCAGTGAGCTGACAAGGAGCTGAAGTGCGTATGGTGTAGCTAGGCCTTTTTAAACACATAGCTGAAACAAGAGAGAATTTATCCTCTCCTTATGCAACCTCACAGCAAATCTGCCATCCTATCATTCAGTGCATTATCTTCAACATTTCTTCAAAAGAAGCACAGAAAATAAAGAAAGGATTTTCACAGCTGGCAATGTACTAAAATATAATAACTTTCACCAGGAGAATATAATGGAACTGCTGTTTAAGAAAATGCTACAAACTCGTTTAATTTTCTTAGTTTTTTAAAGTGGAAACTTTTCTCCTTCGATGATGGAAGAGAATGGGGGAAAAGAGAATCAGTAAATATTTTCACCCTTCACAGCTGAAATAAATATTATAGTTTTATCTGTTTCAGGTTTCCGATAGAGATTTCAGAGTTGATTAGAGCTTTCAGGAACAATCTAGGCCTTCTAAATTGAAGTATTCCAGATTTTCTTTAATTGACAACCGCTTACATAGTACATCACAGGCTTAGTGCCTACTCACCAGCCACATTTCTCATAGATCTGTTATTGCACAAAAATGAGTGTGAGAGGCCTTCTGTATTAATAGTTTATGAAGATACTTCAATTACAGCTGACCATAGAGTATTCTCTCTATATTCTTCTCCTGAGCCTCTCTCTGGAGTCTCTTTTTCTGGAGGGCCAAAGCTTCCTGAAGTGATAATACAATCTCCTGAAATATAATGATTTGGACTTGGTGTGGGGCAGCACCATTTTGAGAAATAGCTGTAAGAAGTGCTTAGGCAACCCAATTTGTACAGAGCACCAACTAATTAAAGTCGAAACTCTGGCTTTCTATTCCCCTTAAGGTGACAGAGTTTTAGATCTAAAGAAACAAAACAAACAAACAAAAAAACCCAACAAAAACACACACAGGAAGAAGGATAGCCTGTATTAGACACCAGTTCAAAGAGGAATAAATGAAAAAAAGTCTGATTTATCCACAGGAAACTGTCCAGGATCAAGGTTTTCAGTCACCTACTTTATTCCCAGTTCCTTTTCTTCTAATCAGTCTCACTGCACGTTACTCGCAATGAACTAACAAGATGAAGAACTTCCTGGAGCAAGGTGCTGCAACAGTTCAGTTCAGTACAGAGGCACTTTCCTTCCTCTGGCCTTCCTGCTTTCTGCTCTTCAGTCTTTCATGATATTTGTGTTACCTTCTGGATCCCCAGTTCTTACTCACTTGCCAATAATTTCTGCCCACATGCAGCCATAACACAAAACATTAGTGCAATATGAAAGACAAGCTGTCAGATACCCCAAGGTAGAATCAAAAAAGAAGCAGAGAAGGAGTTATTTCTATATCTGTATCGCTGATTGACAAGCCCTGTAGAAGGACATGTGCATGCATTTACCATTTTAAAGAAGTAATCATGCTTGCTGAAAGCATCAGCCTTAGGAAGAATCATAGAATCACAGAATCACAAGGTTGGAAATGACCTGCAAGATCATGTAGTCCAACTGTCCATTGCTGCCACAAGTCTCTAAACCATCTCTCGTAGCTCCTCATCCAGACACCTCTTGAACACTGCCAGGGACGGCGACTCCACCACCTCCCTGGGCAGCCATTCCAGTGCCTGACCACTCTCTGAGAGAAAAAGTTCCTCCTTATGTCTGACCTAAACCTCCTCTGGTACAACTTGCGGCCATTTCCTTGGGTCCTGTTTGTTGCCTGGCAGAAGAAGCCAAACCCCTTCTCATCACAACCTCCCTTCAGAAAGTTGTAGAGTGCAATGAAGTCTCCCCTGAGCCTCCTCTTCTAAACAATCCCAGCTCCCTCAGCCACTCCACATAAGACTTGTGCTCCAGACCCCTTGCCAGTTTTGTTGCCCTTCTCTGGACACTTTCAAAGGCCTCAATGTCTTTCTTATAGTGAGGGGCCCAAAATGAACACCGTACCCAAGGTGCCAGCCTCACCAGTGTTGAGTACGGGGGGTGATTACCTCCCTGCTCCTGATGGCCACACTATTTCCCATGTAGAAACCCATAGCTTGAAGGAAGGAAAGAAAATAGCTTGAAGAAATATAAAGCTCTTATAATGCTCAGCAGCTGACTTGTATTATTTCAGATAAACGTGGCTGAGAACTGATGGATACTTATTCCCCAGACACCAGCATTTTTTTCTCAGAATATCTGCTTTCTTCTTGCATAATGCCATATGAAAGTCATTTCTGGAGTTTGGAGCTTTTTGAAGGTTCACAAGAAAAAGCAGAGGGAGAAGAGCACTGCCCTGAGCAATGCAGTCTTAACATTGTCCTAGTGGATAATCAGAAGAGCTCTTCAATTACAAGACTGCATAGAAAGAAAGCACTGTAAATCCTACCCATTACCCAGGGCAATAAGAAATGTTAAAAAAAAAAAACAAAAAAAACCAAACAAACAACAAAACAACACCAACAGTACAGGCTTTCTCGACAAGTCATAGTTAACAGCTTAATGGAAGCTAGTAGACAAGATTTGCACTTCATGAAAGGAGTATGAGGCACACAGCAGTTTGAAATGTGCATAAATTACCTCCTCCTATCTTGCAGGAAGAATTGCATCTTCCTGAAATGCTAAAAGCAAGTAGATTAAATGAACTCCTACCTTGGAGAGCCTGGAGTGTACGAGTCTGTACAACAATACAGAGCTGCAGGACCAGCTGTGGTGCACTTTCCAGAAACGTGGCTAGCAAATGCAGCATACTCACATCTGCATACTCATACACCATTTTCCAATAAAACCGCCATCTGTCATTCTCTCCACTCTGTCGACTCCGGATACCCAAGTATATAGTGTGGAAATACCTGGAAATAAAAGAGAGAAATTATAGAAATGCAGAATGATATTTTACAGGTAACAGTTTTGCTCAAAAATAATTTATATTTAGTTGTTTTGCTCAAAAATAACCTATATTTTCCCAATGCACTTCAATGTTCTGAACATTTATTTAAAAGGAATATCATGCTGTAATTTGTAATAGTTGATGTGATAATAGTAAACTGAACTGAGGACAAGATTTGCCTTTATAAAACTGTTTACAAAGCTTAGCATTATATACACACATTTGTTAAATAATACCCCTTTCACAGACCCAATTTTCCGAACAGAAATGTAGGGGAGATAAATTGATTATGTGGTCTCCCTTGGAGCTTTTTCAAATAACGGTGGGAAAAAAACCTGATTCTGTGATGGCCTCTACTCAGAAACTGCAAAGAGCAGAGTCCAGGTCTGTGGAGCTCTATGTGGACTTGGAAGACCACCAAGGCCAAGCCTTGCTATGGATGAGCTCCTGATTCTCCACAGGTCTAGAGTTTACTATTACTATGTTTCAGATACAGCCAAATGCATACTGATTTTTCTCATGGATTGACTATTGTAGAAAGAGAGATCTATCAGCAAGTTCCTATTTTAGGAGGAGTGTAGATCTGGCTATGAGTCGCCTTGGTGATGAGAACTAGCTCACTATGACTGCTTCTGTGCAGCAGCAGGGAGCACCAGCAGGAGCCAGGAGCCCAACAATTGTGGTTGTAATTGACAGATAAGGGAATTAATAAGTTGTTGAATCATAGAATGCATGGACAGGGCTGCCAACCACTGGATCAGGCTGCTCAGGGCCCCATTCAACCTGGCTGTGAATACCTTCAGGCATGGAACATTCATAACTTCTCTGGGCAGTCCGTGCCAATGCCTCACCAGCCTCTGAGTAATGAATTTGCTCCTAACATCTAACCTTAATTTCCCCTCTTTTAGTTTAAAGCTATTCCCCTTGTCCTACCACTATCAGATGGTGTAAAAGTCAGACTCTCTCAGGTTTATAAGCTCCTTTCAAATACTGAAAGGCCACAACGAGGTCTCCACAAAACCTTTTCTTCTCTGAGCTGAAGAAGCTCAACTCCCTCAGCGTTTCTTCATAGGAGAGGTGTTCCAGCTCTCTAATGGGCAAAAAGTATGTGTCAGCTCTGAAGGCCTGTTCAAGCAACTGGAGAAATATCTGTTGGCCATCAGCCAACAACATAGATTTCAGTGGATGCCAGAGCACTGATCTGTTTTAGAAAGCAAGGGATATCCTATGACAGCATGCCACCTGGCTGCTGGGATGCTTTCCACGATCCTTGAAGAGCCTGCAGTGGTCTCCTGAGACATGGGCCATAGCACAACGATCACTCTGCGTGGCCACTGGTCTGCTCTCTAACCTGTCAGGTGTGGGGCAGGAGCTGAAGGAAAGAGAAAATCTGCTTCATAGGAGGCTTTTTATCTTGTTATTCTGTCAGAAAATCTGGACTCCCACTCTGCTCCTACAAACATAGTTTGTAATAATAATTGAGGCTAGCTGAAAAAACAGTCTAACTTAGTGAAAAGTTTTCAAGATTAAGATACTGTCCTTTCTCTCTCTGACTCTGCTACATCGTGGACCTGAAGTAATTTCTTATGATATTTTGATCTTTTTAATTATTTTCACAGCCTTTTTTAAAGCAAAACTGTATTTCCTAATGAGGACACATTTAACAAATTTTAACAACTTCTCAACTGGTTAAGATACAGCATTCCAGCATTTCTCCTTCTTCTCATATGCTTTCATCATAAAATCCTTCTCACACCTAGTAGAACACAGTGAGTTGTGAGGACTATGTGTATCAGCTGCCTGTAACCTTTTGTTCTAATCAGTCCTAACTCCAGAAGTACCTGGGTACTCTGACTGACAGAAGAACCCAGGGTTCAGCTGTCCCAGCAGAGAATAAGCACCCAACAGACCCTCGTACCCAATGTACACATCGGAGCAACAGCTTCACTCAGGAACATACATCAAACAAAACCAGGGAGCACCACAGAGCTCATATCTGAGCCAGCAACACTTCTACTGACAACACACATCACAGCAATAGAAAAGCAAAAAACATTAAAAATCAAATTTAAATTAAAACTGCATCAGTTGGCTCTGAATTATAGGAGTTTCTTTGTTATTGTTTGTTTGTTTTTACAGTTTTGCTAGCAGAGTCCTTTCAACACCTAAGTTTTTGGTTGCAACTGATTTAGTTATTCCTAGGTCTTTAGAGTCCTGCATCACAACAGAGACAGGCAAGGTTTGCATGCTGTTCTGCAGTTTGTGTTTCGTGGGTTGTTTGTTTTGTTTTGGCCTGATTCATATGTCCTTCCAAGGGGCACACCTGGGAAGAGTGCACTTAGTGGGGCGGACAGCCTCTTCAGCATCCTTCTTTTGAGATATCCCTGACCCTTGCCATAAATATCTAAAGTAGCTTTGTCTGCTGAATGTTGTGCCAAGAAGCTCTAACCCTGCCAACAGAGCCATCTGCAACTTCAGTTTTACAGCATTTGTGCAAAAAATACTTTTCCTATTAGGAAAATGACATGCTGTGCCAGGCAACATCCCTTAGGGTTCTTCACCTGCTCTGCAGAGTGGTTGTGCATGGCAAATACGTTGTGATTAATGAACCCTTATGGAAATATTTCCTCTCCCATTGCACTTTATTGTGAAACATTGGCAGTGAGTTATTGGGGACTGGGGAGTCATTGCTCTTTGTCTACTTTACTCTCTGCAATTTAGACAAGAGGCAGGGGAAGAAGATACTTTCTCTTTTTACACACCAGGGACCAAATTTCAGCCCAGGGTGTTTATTTCTGTCCCATCAATTTTGGCCAAATTGCTGGCTAAAATGAGCATTTACACACATAATTACTGTCACTGATTTATAGGCATAATCAGGTGATTAGACAGCTAAACATCCTCATTTGCATCCACAATTAATTGCACCAGCAATTGATGTTATGTGTGCAAATTAGCAGTTATTAAAATAAAAAGATTGTTTCATAAAATGCTTCATATATCAAAGACATTTTATACCCACGGTTAAATTTTAAAAAAAGAAGAGAAAGTTCTTTTCTTGTTGGGGTTTCCAAATATAGTTTAGAATGTGTCATTATTGCAGTGCTATTATATATATGTGCATCATGTAATTGCATTTTAGACACTGTTACTGAAGTCCTATTGTCAGGATATGCTATAAATGCTATGCAGACACACTCAAAGGCAGTTCCTGTCCTGAAGAGTTGTTTTCATTCTGGTCGTCTGGTATCATTCTAGTGGAGCTCACATTTCTCCTGAGTTCAAGCTGTGGCCAGTACACTCACATTCAAGCAACATATAAGAAGGACTCATGACAGCTCTGGCTTTGAAACTATCTTAGGTTTGTTGTGGAGCATGCTGCTCAAACATGAAGTTTCAGACGCGTTATTATTCAGTGGTGATTATATCTTAAGACCTAAACTTCGGACATATGCAGTTCCCTACAAATAGACAAAAACTGCCTACACATTTCCCCAAAAATCATTTAATTGACAAAAAATAAATGACAAGAAATGATTAAGCGAGAGCAGTAGTGGGAGAAAGGAAGAACGGGAACTACAGCAACAATACTGCTACCTAGGAAAGCAACTACTTCATCTAGTAAGTCAAGATTGTTATGTTTGCAGAGAAAATCTTAAGTAATAGAGTTTCCTAAAGCTAGAGAAAGTTAGAAGACTAAAAAATTGCTACCAGAAAGTTAAATCAGATATTTAATTTTTTTTTTTTCCTTCCTCTGAAGCCAGAGCACTGCTTAGCTTGTCAACCATATAGGCAAGCTTACTACTCAGCATGAAGAGAAGGGAGTAGGAAGTAATACTATATTCCTAATAATCAGATGGCAACATATATATTGCTCTTTGAGAACTGATGCCTTTTTTACTCTCAGGAGGAAACAGAGAATGCTTCAGCATGAATTGCTTTAATTTATTTCAGTATATCATAAGACATGGTATATATTCCATTGATTTCAGGGTTATGATTTATATCTGGGACAAGATCTTGAATGACATTCTTTTTCCATTATATTAATGAAGGAAGGCAGTAAAGTCAAAAGCAAACAAAAAAGCAGGTTAATCCCTGTTCTGCCTACAAAAAGTGTTCATGATGTAAGCCAAACAGAAAGAAAAAGTCACCTATATTTGTAGCTGTGGAAAAAATTCTGTACTATGGGTAGATCAATTCATTCTCATGAAAAGGTGGCTCTCCAGAGTTTCAAAAATCAAGAATTCTCATTTTGCTCCAGATTTCCATCCTAAACTTGATGAGAGGTCAGCTTTGAGTGAGATATCTACATTTAAAATACATCTAGTGACATTTTAATTGCATAATTAAAGCATGCCCAATTGTGCATTTAATTGAGATGTGGTAGTGTAATTATATGATAATACTAAATATTTATAGGAGTGCTTTCCAAGTTTAAAGGGCTTTACAAACAGTAGTTGATTAACTCGGATACGTGTAAATAGTCTGACAGGATTCACAGCCCAGGAATTGGCAGCTAACCAACCTAAAACCTTCCTGGAGAGCAAGGTATAGCATTCACACAAAATCAAAACCAGGTGTGGTTCTCTAAACCAATAATGGGAATGAATTGTCCCTATCTGGTTTGCAAACAAATTTTCCCTTCTTTCTCCCTTGTTTTAAGGAATGTGTTTGTCTTGAATACTCTCATCCAGATAATACTCCCTCAGCTCTTGCTCCAGTACAAGGCAGACAAAGAAACTCCCCAAATACCTTGCAAACAGGAGGCAATTCCTCAGATCTCAGTTATTCTAGAAGAGAGAACTGAGTAGGACATGAAAACCAAATCCTGATTGCTTGTGGACCTGTTCCCTTGAGTGCAGAACTGATCTCACTGCCCATGGTTCGGCTTCATCAAGGTCTTTCAGTCTGCTGAGCTACTCTGGGATTCGATCCCAAATGTTGCCATTTGTCCTCACCTCCTTTCTTCCAGCTGCACATTTTATTGTACATCTATAGCTAGAAATTGAGATTAAGAACAGTTATATTCAGTAGCTCTTTGTTTAGACAGCGTGGGCAAGCATGGGCATGCACAAGCATACAGCCATATGCAAGCCCAGTCTGGTTATGGCTCTGAGCAATTCTCGCTACAGATTTTCATGTTAATGAAACCATCCATCTGATGGTAATACACGCAGCTCTGGAAAAAAGCCTTCAGTTTAGAAGTGTCAAAGTTTATATTGCTACCATGTGCTTCATCTAAAAAGTCCTTAGGATGATACACATGAATGAGAAGCCATTTGCATTCTTTGGAAAAAATGGAAATGTTCTGATTTCATGCCTCATGTAGTCCATATTTATTACAATTGCCTAAATCAGTAGAGGACATTTGCTTATGTTACATAATCTACTGAAACATTTGTGAGAAGATCAAAAACCATTAATGGCTAGCTGCAACAATCCAAGATGCTTATTCTGATGTCTGATTCACCCTGGTATCAAACAGGTCATTAAACAATTTAGCCATACCATGAACAATTGCTCCTTTTGTGTTAGAGGTGAGGAGAATAAAAATCACAATTGAAGAGCTTAAAAAAAGTAGAATAAACAGCAATTCAGATAAGTGGTATTTTCTTCTGTTGCCTAGTTACCAGAAAAAACGTAACTGTATTTGTATCTCAACAGTATTTGTTGTGTTAAATAACAACAGATTGTTCTGTTTTGCTTCTTATTAGGTAAGCATGGGTTTGCTTTCTTATTAGGTAAGCATGCATACATAAAAAAGTTTATTTAGCAGCAATGCTTACTTTCTTATCAGAACATTCTAATGCTTATTCTTTTTGCTCTGAAGAAAGAGATAAATCAGTTCAGTTTTAATTCCCTTTTCCAGGAAGGTACAAGCCGTAACAGCCTATTCTTAATTTTCCAATCAAATTATTTTTTGATGGCAGCATTAAGGTTTAATGTGCAAAGGGAAACCACAATACATCCTGTAGCACAGCAGTGACCAAAGCTTGTCCAACCAAGCATGGATCTGGCAATTTACCAGCAGCCAAATATATGGGCTTAATTTAGTTTAAATTATGAGTGCAGCATCTTCACCTGTGTCACTGAGATGAGATCCACATGAGGACAGATCCTAATGGGGAATATTTAATCATAAAAACTGTTAAAAGCCTTATTTCCAGAACATACCTACATTATCAAAAATAAAACCAACCCCCCACTTCTTGTATTTAATTTCCTCTTGAAGCGTTAAGATTTCAGTGAAATATCTCCTTTAATACAAAGCAAAACACTTTATAGGCGTAAACAAAGTGATTACATCCGTCTCATTACAACCACTAAAGCGTTCTGCAGCATATTCCATGACTGGGTGATCCTTCCCAAATGGCCATGACTAATAGCAGCATTTAATGGCCATCTGAATTTTCATGGTTACCTGAATTAATCAAATGTGACCAGTCAACCCCAGCACCCCTCCTTATCTGACAAGGCCAAACTGTGGACATGCAGTATGTGAAGTGCTGGTATAGGGAGATGGTAGAAGTGGGTGTGATGAAATGCGAGTTTAATAAGGAACAGACAAGATGACCAAAGGAAACCCAACATTAGTGCATTTTCTTTACTACGTACCATAGGCCAGAATACAAAATGAAGAAGAAACAAAGTGAGAAAAATTTACAGCCTGCTATACATCTTCAGACCAGTTGTTGCTACTGATGCTATGTAACAGCCACTTTTTCTATTTTAATCAGAGACTAGCATTTAGGTATTTAGCACAGCTAACAGCTTCTACTCATGTAGGTGCTCATGTTTCCTGTATTACATCACACACCTATGTGCTCTTTAACCACAGTGTCTGCTTCATCAAAAGCTGATGAAATTGTTATGAGCCCCTGAGGCCTCTTGGTTTCCACTGCTGGGAAATACAGGAGTTTCCTATATTTTACTAAGGATGCAGCCCTGGAATCAGTTGCCTGTGTGAGAGCAAACCCCTAGGGACAAGAGGCTTCCTAAATGAACACAGAACAAGACCAGAGAGAGCAGAGATCCATGTTCTGTATTCCCTGAGAAGCCAAAGGCTGTCTCTTTGTGTCAGAAGAGTCCACGCAGGCTTCCTAGATCAGCAGCACTTACTCAAATTCATTAGGGAAACATGATTTTGTTGGTTAATGCAGGGACATTCTGAATAGCTAAATCCAGTTCCTGACTCCTCTTCAGCCTCCCTCTGAGTTTCTTTACTTTCTACAGACTGAACGGCTTTTCAGGCTTCTACATGGAAACCCCTGTCTCTTGCCTTTACTCTTGTAAAGAAATGGGCATAGCTGGACAGCACTGCCTCTGACTTCTTCTAAGCACTGGCTAGCAAGTGTATTTTCCAGTCCTCCAAAAAGCAGCTGTGCGGCACCCCAACACCAAATTAGGATGAGTCTAGAATAAGGCAAAGAATTCTTGGTGCCTTTCTTAGCCCTTTAGTAGTTCCCATAGGAGCAAAGTACACAGCAACACACTGCAAATCAAGGTCTCAGGGCTGGAGCCATTGCAGCCTGGGGGCAAGCTCACCTCCTGGGTAACAGTGTTTGTTATTCACACTGCACACATAGAGATGCTCAGGCCCCTCTGGGAAGCTGAGTCTCTCCCAGCATCCATCTTTCAAACCATTTCCAGAGGGACATGGGCTATTTATCACTCTGAACCATCCACAGGGAAGGGCTCAACATGGAGATGAAGCTTGGGAGCAGATAGCAGGATAAATACCCTTGAGCATTCCTGCACCAGTTCACGGCCAGCTTTGCTGGGGAACCCTTCAGTGGCAAGCTGGTGAACATCTGGTCAAACTCACCTCCTGGAAGAAGCAACAGCTATGCTCTGTTACTTACAAGAACCCATGTTGTCTGTTACTTCCTCTGGTGTCTTTGATAAATTAAATAGATGAAGCTGCCTGAAGAGCAGGCAGCTTTCCAGTGTCAACTTCCACAGGACAAGAGCTGACAGCTGCAACCTCCTCGGTCCAAAAAAGGGAAAAAAAAAAAAAAAAAAAAAAAGTACATTTTTAAAGCAGTGGAGATGCCTGAAGTACTTTTTGTGAAAGTCAAAAGAATCAACCGTAGTGCAAACACTACAGAATCAGAATGCATAGGATACGGGCTACATATTATCCTCAAAGACAAAATAAGCCCATATTTTATCCCCACTGACAAAATATAATTAGTTTCCTTCCATATAAGTATCTGTTTCCAAGACTACTGGTGTGTGCCAGGATAAATCCAGTTGTGACTCTTGGGGTCCAGCACATGAAGCAGGAGAAGCTAGCTGCCTCCATTAACCACTACAAATTAACTATTGGCAACTTTCCGCTTCCTTCCCCCCAAAAACCTTCCAAAATTCTTGTAAGAGTTTTGTTAGAACCTGCCTGCACTTTCTAGCTTAGAGGAAGCTTACAACTGAGAATTTTGTTTGGAAATAACTATGCTGTAAATAACTATTTTTTCAGCCTACTTATACAGGAGTCTGTATTTCAGGTTTTCCTTTTGAAGTACTCAGGAAAAGCTTTCAGTAAATCCTCTGATACAGAACACCTAATTAGTTGAACACTCTTGTTTGGATGGAACAATCTTTAAGATTCAGGAAGGAATGTGGGATTAATCACTCATTAAGATACGGACAGACGGTACTTTTGTGATTTTTATTGATATTCAAATGACTGTCAGTATTATTTAATAGTTCAAGCTAAATTCCAGTTGGTGCTTAGAAGTGGTTCTGACTAATGGAGAATGCACTTTAATTGTTGCCTGCTTGAAGAACTTTATACAAGATTCAATTCAAAACAAATCTGCCAGCTAATAGTATTAGCAGTGCTGAACAGCATCTCACAAAGTAATGATCTTGAATATTAAGTTGAACACCGCACCATGAACTCTACCCATGTGCTTCGCAAATGCAACATTCAGAAATCTTTGGAATAACATTTTTGGCTCGTGTTTTGCATAGGGGGAAAAGTCTAGGACAAATGGCAACATTTTCATTTCAGCCTTTCATCAGTTCCCATAGGCCAAATCCAAAGAGCCTTGGTGAGAAAAAGGCCCTTAGGAATCTAATGGGAATTTTACCTTTTTACACACCCTGGTTTGATCTCTTACCAATATTACAATGTACAGTAGGGCTTTACGAAAAAAAGAAGGAACTTAAGAGGTGACATGCTTGCAGTAGCATACAAGCCAAAGGAAAAAATAGCAGGAGCTGGCAAGACAGCAGTCACATTAATACTTGAAGGCAAATGCTGGTCATTAAAGAACTACAATTTTTAGTTTAATGGGAATTCTCCTTTTCATTATTAGTTACATCTTAGCATATAGCTCAAAATCCAAAAAGCACTAAGAATAGTAAAATGCCTGTAAGAATACACGCCTCAAGGAATAGCTGGTATTGAAGGACATGAATTTATAAGAAATCCTTAAACTCCCTGTGAATTCAGTTTAGCCATTTTGTTTGTAAAGATAATCAGAGAAGAAGGCAGAGAGAACACAGACACACCACGAGAATGAAGAACAATTTTTCCTTTTGTGACAGTAATTCCCTAGACAAACAGGACAAAAGAGAGCTGACTACATCAATCTCTGTTATAGCATATTTTGAGGAGGACAACTTAAGGGAAATATAAACACAACGGTCATTGAAAGGGGCATGACATAATAGGCAGGGACTTCAGAGCCTCATAAACATCACATGCTACTATTAGCTCAGAAAGTATTCATTCCTGAGCAGGGAAAGCTCAAATGAAAAGACTATCTAAGAGAAACAAATTGCATCAGAGAAAATATGTATTATCAGTAAGTGTTGGTCTACACAGACAGTTACATCCATTTCATTGAAAATATGAATTTAAAATGGTTGATTCAAGCACTTAAACTCCCGACCAGATATTTTCTTTACAAGTGATTTGCTTTGCTGGAAGATTGATTAAGAGTCAGTCTGAGGTAAAGTGAAAGGCTGAATTAAGTCAGTAATGCTGAATTAGTCCTCACCTGAAGGCCTGAAAAAAAATAGCTAAGGTTTGGCATATGAACGTTTTTAATACTATTTTTAGTAGGGGCGAAAAATCTGTAAAGTTCTGCAACACAAACACAATCATTTTTGCATACAGATGCATATGTATAAATCTGTCATTCCCTTTCAGTACAGGACTTTTTATTCCATTAAAGACAGTTATAACAACCAATAAAGGGCCTGTAAAACTTAGGAGGCTGTATTGTTAAAAGGTAATTAATACACAAATGTACATTACAAATCTACAGCTGTTATTAAACAGAACAAAAATCTGTGTGCAGATAAGTTTCAAATAGTTACGCACCTAAAAACAACACTTTCAGTATCAAGTCTGAATTCATTGGCACAGAAGTTGCACTGAAAATTAGTATGATTAATAGCCTAATGTAGCACTGGAGCACTTTCAAGAGGGTAGAACTGGACAGAGGACTGCCAGGAGCCATTGGATCATCTACTCTTAACTAGAGCAACAGGGAAAACACTGGAGCCAAAAGGCTCAACTGGGACGTTGTGGAGGTGCTGGTCCTAGGAAGCAATGAAATTACTTCTGAAAAATTCTTTGTGATACCAGGCAGAACACCATTAGGGATATCAATAACCATATATAGGAAAAAGTTAACTCACCCAAGCAATGATAGTCTCTATCCACAGAGCACTCCTCAGAAAGTAGCCTTCATCTAAGAGATATTCTCCCTTAGGAGGCTAAACCTTAAATGAGCCTGGGGAGGGGTGGGTGCAGGGTCCACCACTTCTGGTCACTGAATTGCTTGCATCTGTGCTTCCTGGACCAGCCATACTCCTTCACCAGGTGCTCAGTCATCAGTTCAGACCATGACATAACAGTTTCCTTACAGGACGGAACATTGATTTCCCACTTAGCATCAGGCAGTGCTAGCCCTTTGCACATGAGAAGGGAACTGTCCCCAGTGATGGATTCTAAAACACAGTGCAGGTTAGAAATGCTCTGAAGGGTATCTCCAAACCTTGATTTGGCTCAAGTACATCCACTAAGACTGGCGAACTTAGAGTTTACCCTTCCACTACAAACTTAATCACAGCATCACAGTGTGATTGAGGTTTGAAGGCACCTTTGGGTCCATGTGGCCCAGCTTTTGCTCAAGGAGGGACATGCAGAGCAGGATGGCCAGGCCTACATCCAGGTGGCTTTTGAAGATCTCCAAGGAGGAGGCTCTACAGCCCCTGGGCAATCTGTGCCTGTGCTCCATTACCTGCACAACACAGAAGTGCTGCCTGCTGTTCTGAGGGAACCTCCTGTGCTCCAGGTTGTGCCTATTGCCTCTTGTCCTTACGCTGAAAGGAGCGTGCCTCCATCCTCTCTGCATCCCAACTTCAGATACACATTGATAAGATCGCCCTGAGCCTCCTCTTCTACAGGAAGAAAAGTCCAAGATCTCTCAGTCCTTCCTTACAGGAGAGGTGCTCCAGTCCCTGAAGGAATATCCTGAGACTGGGCCTTTTGTCCTGGAATGTTAATACTGAAACTATGAAGATACTGGTATGGTAGATCTTACGGTCAGTTTTATACACATAGCAGTGGTAAACAAATGAAAGCTTACAAGCAAATTGAATATAAAAAAAATGAAATTCTAACATCTGTAGAGCAAGCAGGCAATTCTTTAACCACCAGTCCCTGCCACTGAAAATCCCTCAGATGCATACCAGATGCCAGAGCTTGAATTCCTTGTTCAGATTGACACCCCACCTCCAAATTATCTCATATCTCCAAGGCTAATTCTTGGCCTAGATTACAGTTTATGACTTCTTCAAGGCAAATATGATACATGCCTTTGTAGCAAATTAAAAAACTTCTCTGCTTCAAAAGTGAAACTGAAGTTCTACATAATGTTAACAATATGGCTGCTTAATAATAAGACTGTTTGCATTATTTGCTTAAATTGAAGGCCACTTATATTAACCCAGGCAGCAAATTGCATGAACTTCCTTTAACCTTTGGAAATCATTATGAAATTCAGTATTTTTTGGCCAATTACAGTAGCCATTTATGGGGCCTGTATCCCTTCCATGTTAGCTAGGTAAAATACCAGTGTCCCCATTATAGTTCCCATGAATGACCTAAGAGCAGAACAAGATTTTCCATGAGCATGCAGCAGCTCAGAATTTAAGTCGTATTAGAGGTGAAGATGGAAAGGCATGTAAATATTCCTGACAAAGAACATAATAAAAGCTATGAACTGCTCTTAGCTTTTGGTGGGTGCAGTCAAGAACTTGCTCTCTCTGCTGGCATAGCTGACACCTGACATTAAAAAGAGCTTGGGGAAGCAGGAAAGCTACTTCCGAAAGTTATTCTTTTCCTATGGAGAATATTACAAAGATAAGGTGTCCTTTTTCAGGTCCACCAGTTTCCTTTCTAACAGCAATTTGTTTGCTTACAACCTGCTCCCAAGTCACAGGTGCCCAGAGTTTCCAGTGGAAATTTAGAAAGGGAAATAACTTGAAAGGCTGCTACAGTACACAGAAATGTGAACGTATAGGAAAGGCAATGCAAACACACAGGAATAAACAGCAGCAATTCCTGCATTTTCAAAAGAAAAAGAGGGACTTGTGATAGGTTTAGAAAGAGGGAGACTACTTTCTCAGGCTCCAAAAGTGCACAGCCATGGCTGCTCTCCATTTGCCCCTTGCAATACACCACGCTCTCTGAATTTTCAGCCTTTCACGCTCTGCTGAGAAATAAATTGTTTAGGTCTAGGAGGTCTAAAGCTAGCTCTACTAAAGGCCTATGTATTAGTGTTCAAAGATGCATATCATTTCCTACAGCTAGAGGCAGCCATTTAGATTTGGCAGATGTTATTTTATTTGTTCAGGCTGAAAGGTCACTATAATTCTGCCAGCTTTATTTTTCGTATTTAAAATGTCACCCCAAACAGGTAGCTAAGGTAACGCATTTGCTTTCTACATATCTTCTACCATTTTCCATGTCAGAGAAGGTCTTTTATGTCTTAGGAATGCTAATTAAGTTTGAGAACTGGTCTTCGGAAAAAAAACACTTGAAGGAATTGAAGCACCTTTTTAAGATGATTGTCTCAGTTTTAAGGGTGTTTGACTCTATTGTTTTTCAGAGGGTCTTGACATGTTTGCTTCTGGCAGCATTTCTTTTCTCTCTCTAAGTGTCTTCATGCAAGAAGAAAACTAGAATGATCTGAAAGGTTTCCTGCTACTGTCCTCCATTTCTGTGCTCACCTTTACTTGTCTCTGCAATTTGCACCTACATAGAAGACAAATTTGACCCCTTGAAGGCTCTTTCAAAAAAAAAGGAATTGAAGTCATGACTGTAGGGATGTTGTGTGGCAAAAAAAAGGTAATGACTGTGCCTTCTTCTAGGATAGGAGCACTGTGGAGCTACAGAAGATGGCAAAGAAGAAAAATTATCTCACTCCAACAAGACTTCAGCAGTTCTAAGTATGCTGGTTTGCCTTGCCAGATTTCTCCATGGAATACTTTGATTCTTTTTCTAATTAGGACCCTTTTACCCTTTGCTGACATTTGTGATCCAAGTATATATAATGCATTTCAACTGTCATGTTGGTCAAATATGTTTAACCATACCCGTAAGAATCCTGTTTGCTTATTAACTTACTTACATCAGGCACATAATGGCATAAGGATCTCTATTTACAGTGTTTAGTTCATGCACTGTGCATTCTTTTAAGAGTTAAAGCTCTTGTTTAGTGTTATAAATTGAAAGGAAGAAAAAAATATTCTGGTACTGAGATATAATTCTGAATGGTTTTCTTAGTACATTCTGTTTTTCCATCTTGTGCTTGTCAAGACAGACTTGAAAGCTAAAAGACCAAAAAGAATCTCTACAAGAAAAATGCTTATTTTCCCTGTAAAATACATTAATGATCAACGTTGTCTCTAAGGACCTGTGGTTCTTTCTTCCTTATTGTTGTGCATCATATTCTACAGCAAACTGCAGACTGGCATGAAATACTTGTGAAGTACCGAAACTCTAGGTCAAGATAAAGACCATCGTTCACTCTTTTAATTTGCTTTGAAAATTAAGTTTGAAAAAGTCCACAGAAAAATCTGTTCCTGTGCCAAGAGCTTCCTTTTGTAGTGACTATTTAAGTACTTTCACAAATGTGTTTTTATCTGTTTTTTTTTTTCTTTCTTTTTTTTTTTTTCCCTTCCTGACCACATGGTTTGAACATACAAGTCAATGTGACCTTACAACTTCCTAGGGGAAAATTAGTTGCAGAGAGATGGCATACAAAGAAAGAGACACAAAAAAAATCAGTGGGTTTTCTGCAAAATACACTTAGTGTTTCTTGGCAGTCTATGCCCTCAACTCCCACCTTTGCTTTAATAGCATTTGCTGTGATTTTCTTATCTTGCACTGAATGGTCCAACTAGAATTTCATTATTTGAAAAGTGCATTCTATTCACTAATGTGTATCTGATTAAGCTTGGCTCCAGATTACTCTATGTTAGAAACACTTTATCGGTACAACTTCACAGAACACTGAGACATCCCACTTATCAGAAAGCACTGGCAGAAGACCAACTCTGATTGAAATCAAAGGTACTGAGCCTTCTGACCTCCTTCAAAAATTAGGTCTGACTGAACAAATGGGATAGGTTGAGGATTTTATGTGTATGTACATGAAGATACGCATGCACATGTGCTCCATATATGTATGCTCTCACATACTATCTCATTCTCTTATACATCTCTTGAACACCCTACAGGAGTCTATATGCTTGCTATCTAACTTTTTTCTACAGACAGAGATTCATTAAAAACATTCTGGGAAAATTAAGGCAGAGCAATGAGGCAATATTGACTGAATTTATCCCAGGTAATTGCACCAAAATGTTATCTTCCAGTAGGTTTCGCCAAAGGCTATGAACAAGCTCAGCCATAAGCACCCTCTTCAGCCCACCTCACAGGATGCAACTCCCTCATAGTTCCCAGGCTTGTATGCTAATTCAGTGGACTGAATACAGAACATAATACCTTTATTTCGCTATAATTTGCTGTCTAGCTGTAAATGCTTCTACTACAGCTATTTCCCCATACAGGTTAATCTGGTGCTTAAATTGCCATAGCTACACTTAGATCAGTTTGTCTAAAAGAAGAGCAGATTAAAAATAAGTGAACCTGATCTTTGCCATTCAAAATTAAACTCAAACAATAAATAAGCCAAACAAACCAATTAACCAAAAACCTGAATGAACCAGTCTAAATTTCATTATTTAGCTGGCTTCCAATAATGCTTTTTTTTTTTTTCATGCTCTTAGACTTCAGTATCTCAAGCTGGCCTGGAAGCTGATTTCAGTCTGGAGCCAAATTTCAGCCTTCTGGGAATCTGGCCTATATTTGCAAAGGGTGGACCTTAACCAGGAACAGTGAATGCCAGAAATCATAAGGAAGACAGATTCTCCTGAGACCTCCAAATTAATTTTAATGCACCTCAGGAATTTGACTAAGCTCAAGTTAAGCTCTTCACATTTGAAACTGCTGTTCAGGGCAAACCTGTGGGGTTTCATCCATCACTGTCTTCTTGGCTTGATTTGAACTGTATTCTGGCAATGAGGGGAAACACTTCAAGCAGAAGGGAGAAAATGATTAGCACAAGGAGTGAGGAAAATTCAGTCCTAATTCACCCGTGCAATATATCCCACATAAACTTGCAGAATCACTTGAATGATGATGGATAGGCTAACAACATGCTCAGTATGAAAAGATCAGACACAGATCTGCAACAACGGGTGTGCGCACAGAGCTGAAACAACTGAATTTAAGTATTATACTCAAAAGCCTGATGAAAGTTTTGACTTGTCAGAGTAGCCAAAAACACGTAATGTCTCCAGTTTCATTCATGAGGAATGTCAGAACGATGGCAGTCTCCAGAGTTCCCACCACACTGGCCTAGCGGAATGACCCCTTCATCTACTCTCAGTTGTTGTCCATAGGGGATGTACTAACATTTATATACCTACCACTTAGATATGGACTCAATCCAGACTATAATCTCAATCACCCTTTTACACAAGGGGCTCCTAAATCTCTTATTCTGTTTTTCTGGCCCAATCAACTTGTAACTATCAAGAGAACAGTGTGTTCTTATTACAAGCCTTTTCTGTGGCCTTCTGGCTAATTAATTCCCAAGAGACAGGCAGTTGGGATGTGCAAACCCACAGGCTGGGAGGATGTGCAGGAGGTTCATGCACTACTTTAGCAGAGCTTGACACACCAAACTGTAGGGCAATGCTGTTACAGGTTCTATAGTTTTAAGCATTAAGACCAAGAATCAGTGGCTAATTTTTAGCATCTAACCAAAAGCAGATGAAGTTTCAGATGTCTCCTGTCTCCTCAGTATTGCTTCCTAAATATTATTCTGTGTTGAAGGTAAAATGAGACAGGACATTAATTCGAATGCAAAATAGTAATTTTACATTCTTTATCTCCTTGCATGTGTCTATTTGAGATGGCACTATTCAGTAATGTGGTAGTTATATTTGGAGGCTAATTAAATTAAGACCTGCTAAATATTAGCTCCCTGGGATGGCAGGTGCTATATAACTGAAAGAGATTATGTCATGCTAAGGGCTTTTTTTTTGTTTTCTTCAGAAGATTATCTCAGAAATCCTCCATGTGTTTTAAAACTGAAGTTTCATTAACAAGTTGTCAACACCAGCCCTTCCTCCCAGAACCCTCTCTGTTCTCTCCTACTCTTTTCCCAGAACACTAGCTATCTCGAAGCATCTAGAATGGCAAAGGAAAACCTGGCTTTTTTAAATGAGGAGAAGAAAGTAAGAAACTGGAGAAGTTTATTTCCTCTCAGGGCTACAAATACTTCTCTGTCTCACACACACACAGTTACCACATACGCAAACAGAGATAGGAACATACTTGCAGAACGCATATGTACTTTTAACAGCTAATTTTTCACACATAAATATAATTACATTTTAAATGAAACAATAAATTGCTTTTATATCAAAGAAGAAATGAGCAGAGATTTTTTACGCATCTCGTTCCTTCACTTCAAATTCTTTTTTAAGCTTCATTTCTGCTATATTAAATTAATAAGTTAGCACAGCACCAATTCCAGTTTTTCTAAAATGGCTAGATGCAAGTAAGGGCTCTATCATTCAATTTCAATCAGGAAAATAATTGCTTCATAGTAGACACTGGTTATAAATCAAAATGTAATATTCCTTTCACATTTCAGGAAATAACAGCACTCTGCTCATTCCTTAAAAGTCATGGCTATCCCAGGTACTTCCTAATGAAGACTGCTATCCTCCATCTGTGTCACATCAGAAACTATTTTCTCCCTGCTCTCCTCTTTTACATCATGGTTTCCAGTGGTTATTAAATGCATCCTGGCCAGCCATTCTTTTAAATTAGCATCCCCATAAGATGCGATATCCTCCTGAATTCCCCCAAGAACCATTCCAGCTGTAATCTACACTTAATATTGAATTTGCACCAGAGAAATTCATTAGCTATGGACAGTATAAATCTTCCTTTATACATGCTTTCATTTCATTCATCCAAGACCACCATTGCCCTTGGCTGCAGCAAATTTGGCCTCTTCCCGATAAAATCAATTGTTAACACACATACTGAACAAAAGTTCCATGCATTCAAAAAGGATTAGTTACACCTCAGACCCAGAGATCATTGTGTACATTTACGCTTTGGCAATGGCTTAAAATAAATAAATACCCTGTTTGTAATATACATAGGTTGCTCCAAAAGTGATGCCTCCTATTTGTTTCCATGGAAACTACAAAGATCCAAAGAGCATGATATTATGATTTGATGGAGCAAATTCTCAGATACAAAACATCATTTTTTCAGCATAGTCAACACCACTAGGTATGCATTTTTACCAATGATGAACAAGATCCTGCATGCTCTACTCATAAAAATCTGCACCATCAGAGGTGACAGACTGCCATGGGTCACTACTGCTGAAACACATCCACCCACTGCCTCACCATGCTCACCTCAACTGTTTGGTTTATATAAATGTTCAGCAAGCATCAGTGAATGTCAGTGGGTGCAATTTTTTCTGCATGGAGGAATTCCATGATGTACCATTGTTTCATATGCACTTCCATGTCAGATGCTATTTAGTCAGGCTGCCCCTTTGCTGCTGTCTGTCACACGGCAAGAAAATACAATGGAATAGTGGTGGGAAGGTTCAACCTCTACTGCTATCCCACCAATATCTGCCTCTGACATTGTGGGCCAATATAGCAAAATGGGAGGCATTCCTTGCTGAGCAGCCCTTGTACACACTGCTTCTTTTCTTCACAAAATGTGGGGATATTACACAGAACTGACATAACAGTGTTAGGTAAGGTTATGGATTAAAGTTCTAAGTCTACCTACGTAGATATTTGACAGATTGCAAATATTTAAATATTCCTTCTTCCAATAATACGAATAGGTGGAAGCAGACCTGTTATGGGTTTATATACATGTAACAGAAAATAGCAATCCCTCTCTATACACACATGATATACATACATAGAAAAATAAAAACACACAAATATTCTCACTGCTTTTTGCAATTTTGTTTTAGTAATTCAGATTATGACATGGTATCCAGTAAAAGTTGGAAAACTAGTATTACATCCTTTAAGAATCTTGTCAAATTATATTCTTTTATGTTCTCTTTATGATCCCAACAAGTAAAAGAGCATGAATAATAACTCTTGAAAATTGTAAATTAGGAAGCAGATAAAGGTAAAGCAATGTAGCATGTATGAACTATATCATTTGTCACCATATGTCTTTAAATGTAATCTTCAAAATTGCTTTATACTTTATAGCTTTTTCCAATAAGGAATGCAACAACATACAGTATAATTATATCAACATGAGTATATACAGAAATTCTACTGGCCTTGATTTTAAAGGACGTACAAATCCTGCGATGGGATACTTTTCAAGAATGATAACAGAAACACTGAAAGCAATGATCATGGCAGCCTAGAACTCTTGATAGTTAAATTAAAGTTCCCAAAACAGATGAGATAGGATGCTTCAGCACTTGTTTTTGTGTATTTTGGAGTGAATAGACATAGAAAATAACTAGATTCCTCTGAATATTGAAAATGCTTATTTAAAACTGACTTATTAATTTGGATAGGCAAATTACTACACTTTTCCATGAACGTAGTTTTTCTTGCTTTTTAATTATATTTTATTAAATCTTTTCTTGTTATCAGACAAAATGAAGGACAGAACCATGAAGAGCAAGACTTTTCTAAAACAGAATTGCTCTTGAAATTTAAGAGAATTCAACTGCATATGTGAAATACAGAGTACATGTATCATGGGTTTGAAAGAGCTACACTTCCACAGTCCTTTTTTGTCCTTAGCATGATTTCTCCTGGACATAATGCTGGACTCAAACTTAGGCTGCACCCAAAGTTTGAGGAGCATTAATGCATTATTTCATTGTATAGCTGCTGTCTTTCAGAGATAAAGCAGCCTTAAGCTTCAGTTACTGGGAGCTACGGGAGTTCAGTATCTCTTTTAAACCATTTTTGTTCTACCATTTTGTTCTACTTGAAAAATTTGGATACAGATATACAGGGAGATATATATACAAAGATATAAATTGGATACAGATAGATATATATATATATATATATACACACAAAAAGGATCAGACAAAAGGCCTGAACTATTTCTCATGACTGTCAGTTTGTCTCTTCATCTTCTTCATACTTTCTGTATCACCAGATCCTAAGAGGACATTACTTAGACCAAATTAAGCTAAAGCTGCATTCTGGCAATCATTACCATATATTCAGCATCTTTTTATCTCATCAAGGGAAATAGTTGAGACCTTTTAAGGTATGTATTCCCAGTTTGTAACCACCTATAAAACCTGAATTATCATTCAAACACAAGTAAAAATGATGCAACTTCTCTAGAGCATATCTGATTACTCTTCCAGTTCAAGTTAACATCTACTGTGGACAATAAAATGGATAATTCAAAACACAAAATTCAATATTACATTTTTCAGTTTTTAATTGAAATATTTTGGCTATATGGACAGAGGATTAAGGGCATTACTGGAATAGCAGCAGTAACAAAAATATTGTTTGAACTCGTATACTTCTATTTTGTTTTGTTATAACCCTGGAGCTTATGCACTTCACCTGTGAGCTGGAAATACAGTAAAGGGATGCGTTTAGCAGCTGCCTTCTCTGTTTAAAATGTCAGCTTCATATTTTCAACCATTGCCATCAATTCTAAGGCACTAGTTAAGCTATTTTTACTTCACAGACTTATGGAAAAACATATCAAAGTCAATTTTCCATGTTTGGTTTCTAGGAAGAGCATAAGAAATCTTGCCATGGTTTGCCTGCATATGTTCCTGTGTATGTTCAGATTACCAGTGGTACTAATAGTTGGCTTTACTATTCAACTCGCCAATTAAGTTACCATTTTCTTAAATTCTTTCTAGACTATAATTTCAGGCACTTTTCCTCAGGAAAAAAAAAAAAAAAAAAAACTTTGAAAGAGGTTCAGTTATTTTTACTAGCTTGCTGGTGTTTTAATTTATTATTGAAATTTTTGATTTGCCATGCATATTCTGGACAGAAAAGCTTGTGCAAGTGTAATTATAACTGAACCCAATTTTATTAAAATATTGTTTGCTCTGGAATTATGAGCATGAGGTTTTCATTTTTATGATGAGCATTTTGGTTTCTTGTTTTATTTCTCATTGTGTTGCAAATATTTAAACTGCTGGAATTCACAGCTGTTGCATACAGAGCATACACAAAGACTCCTGCTGGTTAAACTAATCTGTCTGCCCTGATGAGGATCCAGTGATAAACCCTTCCCACTTCAGAGAAAAATTCATGCATGCAGACAAGACCAAGCTAGTAGCTTTCTACAGAGCATTTGTGATCATCCTGACACACCCTAAATCTCCAGCAGGCTCAAGATTTTCTTTTCCTGCTCCCTCTGAGTGAGAACATGAGAAAAAACTGAAGACCATCACATTCATGACATTATTTAGAAAACCTTTAGAAAAAGGTCCTTCAAGAGGGGAATATCAAAACTACATTCTGTGCGTATTTAATTCTTCATGTTTCTGGAACCAAAAGGGCCAGTTCTTCAGGGCTTTCTATACCAGCTTGTCTCTACAGACTGTTGCTCACACATACTGACCTCTCACAGCTTTTCAGATTTCTTTTCAACTTTAACTCTCCATTGGCAAAACAAGATTTTCAGCATCTTGCCACACTGAAATGGCAGCTGCTCTTTGCAACACATACGAAGATAATGCCATCTGAGAAGCTGCTATGATGTTCAGCATGGGTTTGGGACTGACATATTCAGGCAGGAAATAGTATTCCTAGCACTAGATCTATGTTCCATTGTTCTTATACTTGTGGTCTACCTTAAGTTAAAACTGAAAAGAGATTTTCATTTCTTTATTTGGGATTAATCTAAATAACACATCAGTCCTGGCAGGACACTGAGGAAAATTGGTAATTAACCTACCATACTTCCACACCAACGATAAGATATCTATAGCTCCTCTTGGCTTCCCTCACTCAGTTTATACTCTTTAACACTGTCTCATTTTGGGCCTGTCTACTTTTACTTCCTTAAAAAAAGGGAAAAAGGAAAAAAAGGGAAACATCATTGCCATATTTGTGAAAGTGAGAAAAAAAGACCTGGGGAACTACAAGCCAGCGAGCCTCATGTCTGTGCCTGGGAAGATCATGGAACAGATCTTCCTGGAAGACATGTTAAGGCACATAAGGAATGAGGAAGTGATATGAGACAACCAGCACAGCTTCATTGAAGGCAGATTCTGCATGATGAATCTGGTGGCCTTCAAAGATGGAATGACAGAATTGGTGGACAAAGGAAGGACATCTGATGTTGTCTACCTTGACTTGTGCAAAGCCTTTGACATAATCCCATGCCAAGTCTCTGAACTGGAGAGAGATGGATTTGAAGGCTGGACTGTTAGGCGGATAAAGAATTGGTTGGATGGCAATAGCCAACAGCTCTATGTCCAGGTGGTGCCATAAGTGGTGTCATCCAGGTGCATCTTGGGATGAGGGCTCTTCAACACCTTTATTAACAAAATAGACAGTGGAGACAAACATACTTTCAGCAAGTTCGTTGATGACAGCAAGTTGAGTGGTGCATTTGACACAACAGAAGGAAGGGATGCCATCCAGAGATATCTGGACAATCTCAGAAAACAGGCACACATGAACATGAATGAGATTAAACAAGGCCAAGAGCAAGGTATTGCACTTGCGTTGAAGCAGTTCCAGATATAAGTACAGACTGGGAGAAAAACTCCTTGAGAACATCGCTGCAGAGAAGGACTTGGGGGTCCTGATGGTTGCCACTGGACAACAGCTTGGCCAAGAAGGCCAGTGACATTCTGGGATATATTAAAGAGTATGGTCAGCAGATCGAGGGAGGTGATCCTCCACCTCTGCTATGCCCCGTCGAAGCTCTGGGGAGACTTCGTTGTGGTTTTCCAGTACTTGAAGGGATCTAGTAAGAAGGAGAGGAGCCAACATTCTACACAGTCTGATAGTGCTATTGTTACAGGACAAGGAGAGACAGCTTTAAAAGAGGAAAGATTTAGGCTAGATGTTAGGAAGAAATTTTTTACACAGAGAAGGGTGAGGAGCTGGAACGTGTTGCCCAGAGTCGTTATGGATGTGTCATTTCTAGAGGCATTCAACACCAGGCTGGATATGATCCTAGGCAGCCTGATCCAGTGGTTGGCAACCTTGCCCATAGCAGAGAGGTTGGAACTCGTGGATATCTAAGGTCCTCTCCTACCTAAGCGACTCTACGATTATAAATACCTCTTCAAAATCATATCAAGATCATGGAGGCATAGCAGAATTTTTCCTTTCTTGCTGCATAATACTGTGATGATTCCTAAGAAGTCTGAAAAGTCTTAAAAACCTATAGGTTTTTAAGGTCTGTAGAGAGGAACAAAATTAGGAAAATATTAATTCGTGTTATAAGACACGTATATGTCAGGAAAGACCTAATTTGGGTTTTGGGTAGGTATGTGAAGGACTTCTGTCTTCTCCTCAACACGCACTCTCTGCAGGTCTCTTGCTTATTTCTCTGGCAGTGCTTACTTCCATCCTACCCAGAGAAACTGCTGATATTCCTCTGCTTCCTCCATCCTGACAATGAGGCAGAGTTCTGTTCTGTTCTCCTGTCCAGTATCCCCAGCTATTCCTTGTGCCTCGCACCATGCCAGGGGTTGGGAAGAGAAACAGCAAAGGAAGGAACCTTTTACTGGAAGAGTTGAAATAGGCTGTCTTTCTATTGTAGGAAAAGTCATCTGCTGCTCCAAACGGCCTCCTGCCCTAGACAGCCTCTTACTATAACAAATGGCAGACACAGCATCCTGTGAGACTCCTGGCAAAGTCATTTACAAAAAAGTTCAGATAACAAACTGACTTTCTGCTATTTTAGTGACAGACTTAAAGCCTACAAGATAAGGAAGAGAAGTTTTTTCTTCATAGAATCTGAACTAATTTTCATCTTTTATTCCATGTTTAGTTTAATGATTTATACCTTGCTTTTGTTGTTGTTGTTAATACTCTCAATTCTAATTTAAGTTCAATGTTTTATACTTCTCAGAATCACACCTTATATAGTTTTTTTTAAGAGCAGTATAGCATTTGTTACACTCCAGGACTGTAGGTACTGATTCTGGTACGAGGCTACATTTTTATTAGCATCTCTGCCATTTCCTTCCCAAATATCTCTGTAATTCCTATCTGAATGGTAGCTAGTCATTTTATTCTATGACTCCATTTTTTTTTTTTTTAAACTTCTCATCTCCTGTTATTCATTGTTCCCACTTGCAGAAACAAGTGTTACAGTAGGATTGTATGCATCATCTTCTATGATGGCTACTAATGCATAATTATTATCAAGATTCCTTGAAATTCTACTTCAGGCCTGACTTCCTCTGACTCAGGGCTTTGACCAGCTGCTGGCAGGAGCTAAAGAAAGAACCATGCTATTTTCCTCTCTCTTTTGGATGCATGCAATTATCCTCTGAAGAGTGCCAAGCAGAGGCTGGAGATTGGGGTTTTGGGGCAGAAAGAGGTTTCCTCATAGAGCCAGGAAAGCTCTGTTTCCTGGCTTGTATGACTTGTCCTTGCAATTACAGGTAAAACACTTGCAGCCAGATATGAAAGGGGGAAGAAATAAAGGTCAGACTGTGGAACACTGCACCTTGATGGGCAGTGAGGGTGGAAAAAAAAAAAAAAAAATTGTAGCACAGTCCCAGTCTGTTCTATGGGAATAGCATGGCACTTCTGCAAAGCCCATTGCATTGTTGAAATCCAGGACAAACATGTAATGCTCTCTTCTCATGACACTGCAATTCTCAGTGGCTTTTGCCTTACATACAGAAATGCTGGGAAAGAAAGCATTTTGTGGTGGCTGGTGCAGCAAGAGACAGGCTGGATTTTCCTGTGGTTGCTTCTGGGCTATTACATCAATTACATGGTTGTCTGTGTTTGCAGGAATCAGACTCAATGATCCATGAACTGTCATCCACTCCTGTGGGGAATAATTGAGGATAGAAGGAACTGCTATTTTATAGAATTTGGGATTCTTGTTCTGTTTCCCCTGTGTACTAAGAGAGTTGCTGTGAATTCTTTAGTTTATCCCAAGCTTTCAGAGGTGTTAAAAGGTTTGCCGGACTTGAAGATCTGACTGGAACTCAGAATTATTAGAAAATAGTAGCAGAGAATTAAAGTGGTACCTTCAGTGCCTACAATGTTGCTAAATGTATGAGTAATGCCAAGAATTTTTACACATAGATTGCACAGAGAAGGTAGTAGAAGCTGTAATAGAGATGCTTAGAATAAACTGAGTTCAAAGAAAGCACAAATGTTTCTCAGCAGAAACATTCATTTCTGCCCATGCTCCAAAACAGACATTAGCTTCTTCTGTCCATGCTACAAGACAAAAAGAACAAACAAGTCCATGACTATATTTCCTGGTGCTTGGAATTAATCTTTCCTTTAATCTTACCGTGTAGGTCCAAACAAGGGACCAATGCATGCGAAAATGATTTTCCCCTTTTCTAATTGTCTAGACAGAGTATGCTGCCCAAAAACACCAACTTCTTTAATCTTCAATCTGCATCTTTTGCATAGTGATCTCTCAGTAGACTCCAGATTTTCATTCTCTTTTGGTAGTGAAAGTGATTTTGAAAGCTTACAGACCAACACCTTTAAAGAAGCACTCAGTAAGACAGCTGACCAAGAACAAAGCAATGTCTAAATCCAAACCATTCTTCACTTTAGCTCCTTTGTGTTCAATATGATTTGTCTCTCAGCATTCAAGTACAATTTGATGCTTCAGTAATGATTTAGTGCAGTGTTTCTGAACCAAAGAAGGACAATTCAGAAGGACAGTGAAAAGAAATAGGTGATGTGAAATACTGTAAATTTTACTATATTGTAAAGAGCCCCTTTTTTCCAGTTCCTTACACATACCCTTGCCATTCAAGGTTGAATATAATCCGTTAATCTCTTCAAGCAGACACATGAGTGCAAGAGTATATATCCTTCTAGTGAGTACAGATATATTCTTTGTTCTTACATTTACAGTAAGTGGAAAAAAGTCAAAATTGATTAAGAAATTGCCAAATTGAAAAGCTTGGAAGGAACACTGTTGTAATTCATACTTTAAGAACAAAAAAAAAAAACCCAGGAAGCATGTAATCTGGAAACTGCTGCTAAAATTGGGGAGTTAACAGAAAAGACTCATTCTCTGAGAAAACAAGCTTAACATGTTTGAGAGAAAAATTGTACATAATATATAAAAATATAAGATTAATGATAACTTCTAAAATGTAGCTTGACAATAGCAACGCTTTAAGCACTGTATATATATAAAATCATCAGTTGGTACTGCTATGTAACATCATTTCACAGTAACAGGTACCTCCTAAATACTTGTCCTGATTTCAGCTGGGATAGAATTAATTTTCTTCCTAGTATTTGGTATGGTCTCTGTTTTGAATTTAGAATGAGAAAAAAAAAAAAAAATGGTGAAAACAGACTGATTGTTGCTGAGCAGTGCTTAACATAAAGCCAAGGACTTTTTTGCTTCTCACACTGCCCTGCCCAAGGAGCTGGGAGGGGAGAGATCCAGGACAGCTAACCCAAACTGGCCAAAGTTTACTGACAAATGATACCTCGTACTGTATGCTGTCATATGGAATAATAGAAGTGGGGGAGTTGGCCAGGGAGGCCACCTTTGCTTGGAGACTGGATGGGCATCAGTTGACTGGTGGTGAGCAATTGTATATTCTTTATTATCGTTATTATTTTCCCTTCATTTTCTGTCCTATTAAGCTGTATCTCAAGCCATGATTTTTTTCTTCCTCTTCCCAAACCACTGGAAAGGAGCGAGCAAGAGAAAAAGCTCTGCTATATGATTAGGAACGTGGTATTAGGAGCAAAGAGGTAAACCTGCCATCATATCATCATAAATAATCCTTTTTTGCTGCTGAATCAGAGGAATTGCTCTGGGTGTGCAGTGGGAGGATGGCTTTGTTTAACACAAACTACTTAGGATTATACACAGAAAAATACGGTATCATATAGAGTTTGGCATCTGTTTTTGCAGCTGTCACACCAGCCCTGCAAGGAAGCATTTGGAGCAGCAGAAGAGGCCAAAGGGGACTATACTCCACACAATCATCACCAGGAAAACAGGGAGCCAAGTGGGTATTTGAGTCAAATTTATAAGGCAATGTGCTTTAGAGCAGTGCTTCTATTTTTAACATGCAGCAACGAGCCAAGAAACACTGGAGTCATGCATTGCAGATTAGAGGCACAGAATTATCTTAAGTTTCTCCCTTGTGCTCTTAAATATTTAAGCTTGGAGCCCATGTTCAGCTTTGAGGTAAGTAACTGCAGCTTCATTTAGGTAAAAGAATAAAATTGAAACTGCTTACAACAATTCCAAATTAGTGCTTTTCTTTAAAAACAAACAAACAACAACAACAACAACCCAACAAGTACCATCCCCTGTCAGAGACTGCTTAGCAATTTATAATTTATTTTGGCAGGCAATAAAGATTAAATGATCCAGGTCTTCAATTGAATAAAATGAGCCTTGCATTTAGTTCAGTGTTTCATTGTGCAAACTCACAAGATACTGCCAAAATTATGTTTTCCTGCCCAAGACAAAGCAAAACCTGATTCACGTCCCACAGGAATCTGTTGAATAAATTTTAAAATTTATTTTAAAAAGAAACAAAATAGCTAATCTTCCAAAGATTCCTTTTTTAGATCTTAGTATTCTTTTTTAATCCCAGATATATGAAAAATAGTAGAATTATCTAGTTTTATGAATTTTTTCTTGCTTCTGATTAGAAATTCTTAATTGCATTCGTAATCATATATACAGAGCCATTAGTATCACCAATGTAACCAGCCTTTATTTAATGAATTTCTTTAGATACTAAACTTTTCATTAAAACACAATAAAAATCCACAGTGTAAAATGTGTCCATAACACTATCACGTAACAGCGAATAAAATAAAATAATACATCTGCATATAGTTATTATGTTATTGAGCCCTATTTGTGAAGTTCTGATCAGCCCTTTCATTTATGACTTCATCCAAAATTCTAAGAAATCTGTGCGCACAAAGCTGCACCATCAGTGGAATACCTTCACGTGGAGAGAGCAGCTAACTTCCTAGTGCCATTTGCCTGAGTTGCTGATTGTTGTTTACCACGGCTTCTGGAAAATCAGGTTCATCAAATCTTTCTTTCCCATAATAAAACTTTTTAACTGGTGCAAAATGATGGGCACAAACAATCACAACACTCTTGCATGGTAATTCATACTAAAATGAAGCTGGAAACTAGCATCCCTTGGTCTGACTTAAATACCAGCATTCATGCTGCATGTTACACGAGGTTAAAGTAGTGTCTAAACCCTACTCTGACTTCTGTTTAAGCTGTTAAATCCCCAGCCTCAACCCTTACTCTCTTGATCCTTGGTTTTTCAAGCACACTGCTCTTCCAAGGTCACGTCAAGTTCATACAAATACATCAGCAAGGCAAAGAAACTTGATTTGGTCTTTACACTCTGAAAACAGGCTTGCCTGGAGCAATTCTATTTCAAGTATCCTCATTCCCAGGTCAGTACAGCCTATTTTTGTTGTGAATTTTCCCTGCCACACATATTTACCCTTGGACAACACCTAGTTCTCAACCTCACCAGTATTCATCTGCTACTTCACAAGTTGTCAAATGACTACTCAGGCACTAAAAAACCCAAGCAAGTCTCTCTAGAGTCTTAATTTAAGTGTTAGCAGGGAGCTAAAAATTAGCAGTAACGTTCCTGCCTGCAGCTATGAAAAAATAGCAAGAACTAACACTTTAATGATTGCTAAGAAAGGCTGGATAGCAAGTTTGTTAGTTGCTCTCCATTCCACCTTCACTGCCAATGCTGCATTCATAAGAATTGCACCTACATTCCTGCAGTCTCTCTCTCGATGGTAGGAATCTGAGCTACAAATGCAATTGTGGACAATAAATGGCTGTGTCAAGTAAGTCAGTGAGGGCCAGCAATCTGTTCAGGAAGCAGTCTAGAATACTCCCCACACTGCTCATTACCGTGGGAAGTTTTACACACTGCTGTTCCTGAGTGCACTTGTCCACAAAGCTGGTTCTTGGAAGTTTCAGCTCAGTTATCTTCTGGGCTCAGTTACAGCACCCACTGTTTGTAATTTCTGCTTCCAACATCTATCTGAAAGTAGACTATATGTTTCCTGAAGCTGATGATTTCTGCTTGGGCACTCATTTGTAGGCCAGTGTTCTCAGGTCTTTGATGATTTATTGCCACTGGGATGGTGACTTCACAGATGTATTAAACCAGTTGTGCATGCTTTTCAAATTCAAATAATCTTCCCTCACACTTGAAAGATGACTACTTCCCTATAAGGCTAACATCTAGTTCACAGCCTGCAGACAGTGCCTTCTAACATTCATCTGGATAAGGCTTCTGTGACCACTTGATAAAATTGGTTGCACAAAAAAAAAAAAAAAAAAAAAAGCCACAACCCACAAAAAAAAAAAAAAAACCACCAAGAAATGCTTCTAGTTTCACATTCATTAATAGAGTAGTTCAGTTGAAAGGGACCTCCAGAGATCATCCAGTCCAACTGCTTGACTACTTCAGGGCTAAACAAATTTTAAAGTATGTTGTAAAAGGCATTGTCTAAAGGCCTCTGGAACACAGACAAGTATTGGGCATCAACCATCTCACTAGGAAGCCTGTTCCAGTTTACTACACTGCTGAGGGATCTAACACTCGCAACCCACCAATATTTGCCTTGTCTGCCATTAGCCATCAGAACACCAGCCAAGACCTGCTTGTGTTATACTCAAGGTGCAGCTGTACACAACCATGTTTCCCAGAGACCTCAACTTAAATCCTACCTCTGTGCTCTCACCACTGAGCAACACCGCTCTGCTGCACATTCACCACGAATATTTATCTGCTTGGAGACCTACATCCCACAGCTCACTGTTGTAGCTTTCTTCTCCCTCTTTCCAAGTTATCTCAAATCCCAGGATCCTTGGTACTATGGCTTAACTTATTAGTGGCACAGCAGCATCTTGCTACAGGTTACAGTCTCCTTTTGTGTTGAAAGCCTATCATTAAGGTAGATTTTGATAGGTTGCATTGCTGCTGGTCTCTCCTAAATTGCTGATGGCAATGGCCAATACTCAGCCAGCACCCACAGCTGGCTTCCAGGACCAGACCGTGTTGGCTGTGTTACAATTAACTGCACAGAGAATGAACTGCTGACCATAGAGGCTACAAACGTGTTGAACATTGCCGTGATTGCCATGGCTTGGTTTGACTGGTTGTGCACAGGCTAAAAATAAAATGACAGCAGTAGACATCGGGAAAAAGCACTTCACTTGAGACAAAAATTCCTAGTGACAAGCATTAAAATCTCATGTCAAAAAAAAGTAGCTAGGACATCACAGGTCCAGCTGAACTCTGAGCCCAGGAGCATGTTCTGGCTCATGGCTCTGGTGATGCACCTGGGCTGCATGTCAGTCCACAGCCTGGGGCACAGGCATGACAGACAGTCATGGTGTGCCCCTGCAGGTTTGCAAGGCTGAAGGCTCAGGCTTGGGACAGGACAGTGCAACGAGCACAACCCTCCTGCAGTTTGGGCAGAGTGAGACATAGAACAGACTGCAGGAAGCAAGGAGAGCTGAAGAATTTGCATCTTCCATATAAACAGCTTTCTCTACATGAACTTGGACACTTTTAAGCATGGTGTGAAGTTGACAACAGAAGAGATGCCAGAGATATTTAGGAGATACTAGAGAGCTACTAAATTTGGTGGAAAAATGGGCAATTTCAGAGCTAAAATGAGCAACAACTCTCAAAATGAGGCATTTGAGAGGTACTGAATTAAGTGCCTAAAGCAGTTCATGAACAGAGTCAGAGATGATGGTTCACAGTTCACCTATAAAACTGTAAACAGTTTTGGAAAAAAAGATTAATTTCATAGAACATCTTAGAAGTGTTCTGCTTTACTGGGAGATTCTTTCAGAAGAAAAAGGTATTTGTATCGCCTAATACAAATGTATCAGGGCAAAAAATATTTTTCTGGAACGAGTAATCACTATATAGAGTTTAGCTGTGTAGCCTTTCCTTTAATTGACTGTTCTCTACTGCTGACTGTTTCAGCAATTCAAGAACAAATATCAAAGAATAAGTAAAGTGAATGTAAAAGACTTCTTAATATATGACTAGACTGCACTTCATAGATATCTCAGCCAATTCAATAGTTACATAGCCAAGAGGCTCACAGTAATTCTGAAATTGCTTTAGATGGAGGTTTTCTCTCCTATGCTTAATTCTGACTCAAGCTATAGCACCTCACTGGTAACATAGCAGGCATTGATAGTCCCTTAAATACAAAGGAGAACTTCCTCTCTGAAGCACTGCAAAACTGAGTCTAGTAATGTCTGTCTTTCAATTATATGAATACATTTCAAAAAATAAATCACTACAGTTGTCTAAAGAAAACAAATTACGCCCTCTTTCTGTGTGCACAGCTTCCAGGAAAGCAGTAGGATTCTGACTACACGTACATCCTGCACCTATTCTTCCCTCCACATATCTTATAGTGTCTGAACATATTGAGCATAAAGGAATGGCTACAAGTACACACTCATTAGAAGCAGAAGTCTTCTATTTATTATATGTCATGTGCCATTTCTGTGTGCACTTTAGTGTATGTATTTAAGGGACCCTATTTCCACCATAATTTGTACTTAGCTATTGATAACAATTTAAAAATAAAATCTAGAATTTAGCAGTCTTTAAAAGCCTCAAACTGCTCATTAACCTGGCTGTAGACATATTTTACAACCTCTGTTTCCAATTAATTTGATCTTCTGAATAGGACAAGCTAAGGAGAGTTTCATGCAGCAATCAACTGAGACATTTCCATTTTTACCTCTGGGAGCTGTTTTCCCCTTGTATGTAAGCACAGATATTGAACACATAATGAATTCAGATTTCATACTATTTTACAAACTACAGCTCACACAGTGCCTCATGTTTAACAGATGATGGACATGAGGACCACAGTTTGTCTACCATTAAGCAATAAGACAGCAGTACAAATAGTAGGAGATCTCAGTATCCTGTATCATTCCTGAAACTACATCCTAAAACTACCTGAAATAATAGCTCATAATAAACTCAAGAGCCAGTTTATGGAAGATAACATTGAAAAGTGAGTAGATGTATCAGATTGAGTTCTAAAACCAGAATCACTTAGGGTAGAATATAGCAAAAACTGAAAGCAAAAGGCTGAAGTGTGAGCATGCGGACAGTAAAATATATTAAGGATTAAAGATAAAGAATAAAATAAATACACTATTATTACTGTTGGTAAAGAAAGGAAGAAATACTACTTTCATACTGTTGGGAATGTTTTGGTATGGCACTAAAGAACATGGCTTAGTGGTAGGACTTGGTAGGTCAGGTTGGTTTTGATGATTTAAGTTCTTCTGCATCTCAGAAGGCAATACGATTCGATGTCTAGATCAGTACAGGTTTGATCCGAGGATACAGATGCCATATAGAAGGAGCTTTAAGAGGGCTCAGAGTATTGACACAAAGAAAAGATGGACAATAACAGCCTTCTTAGTTGCTGAAGAGCGCATTTTGATATTAGTGCTCTAATTACACTCTTAATTTGATTTATGTACAAGTGAAACTCAGAGTCATGCTCTCACTAAAGAGCACACATTCCTATACTCTTTAGGTAAATAGCCAGTTTTAAATGGCGAGAAAATAGATTAATTGGATTAATTTTAATAACACTTCATTGAGAAGGCTAAGAGAAAAATAAATGAGATCAGTTAAGTAGATAATGGTGTAACCATTTTCTACACTCACTGCTACATTACAGAGCACCAGTGGAATTCAATCAACTCCCCTTCTAAGAAGGCTGCATGGCATGGACTACAACCACACGTAGCAAGAAAAAAAAAATCTTCCTTCCTGCAGTGACCCAGCCACAAGGCAGTGCCATTGGCCCAGTGGGCTGCTGTCTGATCAGCACTGAGGCTCCTTCGCGTTTCTGCTCTCACACATACCTATAGCTGACCAATTACACAAGTATAACTGAGCTCATTGGTGCTACTTTCTTTTCAAATAGCATTAATTTTAAAATTGAAATCCTTGATTTTTTTTTGGCCCACTTCAAGCTGGATCTTTCAATTTTAAAATATTTACCTTGCTAACAGGTTATTTATTTTGACAAAAATTGAAAGGCATCATGGTTTACATTTTTCTTGTTGTTTATACCTTGTTTCAGGGCACAAAATGGATTGACAATGTAAACAAGATATGCTGTAATCAAAAAACAAAGACAGACACGCAGTTTAAGGTCATATATCTTAAGAATTTTCATGTTAAGCACTTAAAAGAAAATTTAAGCTTGCTGGATGAAACTCTTTAGCTTCTCTTATTCAGGATATCAAATTAGATGAGGACAGTGGTTGTAAAGTATAGGTAGAAATGAAATGTTGTTTTCTTGTAAAATATAAACCAAGAGATTTTTATTATATATCAAGTCAAGGACATACATGCTTCCTTGAGCTGAATGTCCTGGATCTGTTGAAACTGTTTCTGTAGCCCTGGATATCTATTTTGACTCTCTTGATTGTAATGTCAATTACAATCACATTTTCAAATAGGGCAGTCTACCACAGAAAGAGAAGGTATAAGTTTCAGCCAGTCCTGCTCACTATGACACTACAGTTCTTATGTTAAAACTAAATCCTCTGGCTTCTGCCTAACAGGATCAGTTTAAGAAGCATGTCAAATATGCTCTCAGTTGCCTCAATAGAACCTTTCCATCTTAACTATATTTTTCCTCTCATGGAGGTAGCACATTGACAATTGCAATGATTCCCCTGCAGTTATTTAATTAAAAACTAATCTTACCTTCTCACATAGCAAGGCTTTCTGCCCAGGTAGTCATAAACAGTGACCAGCTACTGGCAACAGTGCTGTCTGAGCAGTTTTGCCATCCACTTCCCCACACCTTTTCTGCCATTGCCTCCTTGATATACCAAGGTCAGCTGCCCAGCAGATGTGTGACAATACCAGCCCGTGGTTAGGGTCACCTCACAGTCAACAGCCACAGCAAGGATTGGGGCATAGGTAGGTGCTGGCACTGCAGCACACATCAAAACACAGACTTTTTGTTTGTTTTTATCATGAGCCAGGAAAGGAGAACACTGCCAAGAACAATTACTTTCAGCAAATTAATGCTAACTCTAGGACACTGAGGCTAAGTGTTCACCTGGAACAAGTCTCCATTGGAAGTGTTTGGCCAGGTAGTTCTTACTGTCAACCTGCTCAAGTTAAACATGTTTCACACTTCCAAAACTAAGAAGAAAGGGTGAAGTCCAGACACTTCCCTGTGATTTTCTTCCAAAGCATTCAGTGGAACCAGAATCCATGCAGGAAATTTAGAATAGACTATATTGCTGATAAACAAGCTTAGAGTTGCATTTAATTAAAGAAAAAAAACTACTCTGTAAACTTATTCTTCTATTTAGAGAGAAAAACACCCTTGTCCCTTCAAGTATCTACAAGGCTCCCTCTAACACACAGGACAGATTCATACTTTTCCTCACACCAGCTTTGTGATTTACAGTTTTGCTCCTGTTACATTTTTAAAAAGGCAAATTGATGTTACGTTAATGGACACAATCTTCCTTAGCATCTTCTAGGCTTCAAATTCATTCTGCAAATCCTAAAAAGTATGCTGAATATTTTACTGGATCAGGAGTGTTCATACTTCCTTGGGATTTTGCCTACTTCTCCTTGTTGGGAGCACATGTGCAAGATGTGCAATAGCTAGAGGGGGATCTAAGTAAAAGCTAATACAGACACAGTATATATTATTATCTCCTTTCCACAATGAATATACTGAAAGCATCTTTCTGTAAACAACATTCATAGGAACATCTTCAAATATAAAACTGCATGCCAACTCCATGTTCACAGACATCTCTGGAAACAAGGCGGAATTGTCAGTGAACACTTTGTACTGATGCAACACAGAAAGGGCAGCAAAGTGAAGCAGTCTTCCATCACTCTAACACTGTCATCTGATTTCTGCTAGTAGGTGGAGATTTGGGTATCATATGTATGAAAAGAAATATGATCTATATTACTGATTTGAGATAGATGAACTGTAATCAGACAATGCACTCACATGTCATACTGGAACACTTTCTGAGCATCAACCTGTCTGAAACCCACAGACTGTCTGGCAAGCCCTGCTGAACTATTAGATTGGAGATTCAGTCCCAGCTGCAGCTAAAGTGAAAAATAATGTGGAAAGATTAACGATCTTAGGGAGGATCAGGGCAATAAGAGCACAACCATTTCAATGAAAGAGACTGTTAGGGCCCTTAAGTACTATATATAACTAAGTTAAGGAATACATTCAGGAATTGGGCAAGAATCTGCTATTTATGGAAAATCAAGTGGTAAAGCAGGTCCCAAAAGGGAAGCAGAGTCAATGTAAGCATGGATAGCAGCAACGAGATCTCGAGGCCAGCAGAAAGCAAGATAACGATGAAGCAGCCAGTGGTGTTAAGAAGCAGGTCAGAGCAGATTTTCCAAGCAGTCTGCATGTTCCTAGAGCATCTTTTACACATATGAGCTCATTGTCTGTAACACAGGGCTTTGGGCACTGCCTCTCCGGAGAGCTCAGAAGTTAATAACCTGGAGAGCAATTGCCCCCAGCTAAGCAATAGCTAATTACAGAGACCATTCAAGGCATTCATTGGCATATGTACCAAAGTTATTACTATTATTACTTTTTTTTTTTTTTTTTTTTTTTTTTTTTTTTTTTGAAGTTGTTTGTAACAGCTTCACAGTTTTTCCAGATCAATCCTAAATCTTTTGAAATTCCAGGAAGGAATGGACACAAAACATCCCAACTTCCCCAAATTCTATTACTCCCAGAAGAACAAGTATAGTTTTGTCTCACTTCAATCTGCAGTTTTGTCATTTTTACACTCATGCTTTATTGTATAATCCACTCACGAGTCAGCACAGCAGTGAATAGCCCCTAACGAGAAACTGAGTAAATACCTGATTTAACAGTTTCTACAAAAAAAAGCAATGTAAGCATTCTCCTGTACTATTTTTCAAACAAAACCAGGAATTGGTTCTAGCATATCCTAGAACCTAGTGCAAAATTTTGTGCATGATCTCTTAGGAAAAAATACCCTGGACAGGAATAACCTGGTGCTGAGGATATTTCCTAGAACTCTAAATTAGTAGCAACAAACACAAGCAACACTTAAAGTACAACATGAAAATGATAGATTGAAAAAAAAAATAAAGTGTCTTTCGTAAAATACTAAATGAAACCTCTTGGAGAACGGATGCATCTTTCCATAGTTTTTTTTCTGACATGTATGTATTTTTTATTTTCTCCAGAACTCTTTTTGAAACTCCCATTTGAAACTTTTACCTCAGTAACAATGTAGTGATATCAGACAGACCAAGATTCCCTTTCCTTCCATGATGATTTTTTTTTTTAGTCTCCTCATTTAGCTTGGAGAGAAGGAAAGACGACAAGCTATTTTCTGATCAAGTATTGTCTACTTACAAGGTATTTTTAAGTCTGGAAACCCTACCCTCAGCTGAGCCAGTTTTGCATCTTCATGTTGCTTAGTGTACCAGATTTATTCAGAGCACTCTACTTCTGAAAGAAGCCAACAGGTTTTCTGAGTGTGACTGCTCACAAGCACTCACATATTCTGCACTGAATACCCCAAAGCACACTTTACCAACAAAGAACTACCTATGACTCAGATTTAAAAACAAATACCATAATTACAGTCTCTGTGGAGAAGCTTTATGACTTTCATGCTATGGTTACACTGGACTTTCATTTTCCATACTCTCAGTCTGCTACTTGCTCATGTATAACACCAATGTTCCAGAAACCCCTGTTTTAAACCCTATTGTAACACCTATTTTTGAACTTACAACCATCTGTGGAATCTAGCAGGCTTTGGATTGAATCTTAGATTCCCCATTCAGTGTGTAATTATGGGTAGGACTGCTCACATGGCCCCCAGCTTGTGCTACAGAAAATTTTAAGAACAAATGCTTCACTACTCTGGAGGCTGGAAGAGAAAATGGTCTCCACTAATGGGAATATATTAAAAATTTGGTAAATCCAACTGTGAATCTAAGAAATCTGATTTGCTTGTCAAGTCACAGAGAAAACACTAATTCAGAACAAAATTTATTTTCCCAGTACATTGGTATGAGTGCTTCTACATGAGCTATCGCCACTCCCTAGGCAACTTCTCAGAATTTGTGTTTCACATTTTATGGGAGACTAATTCCTAATCTACAAAGTTAGCAATGAATCGAACATAAATCATGTATATACATTTCACACTCAAAAAATAAAAATAATAATAAAAAAAAATCGAGTTCCTTTCTGCAGTAACTATTTCCTGATCATGTTTTGTTTCTGTGGTTAATAATGACTTCCTATAGACTTGTCCTTCTCAGAAGCAGGGTGCTTCTTTACTTGTGTTTTAAAACAAAATTTTCACTTCTTGTAACAGAGTTTGACCAGGAAAATCTCATTTTAAGAAGTTAACCTGACTAGAATGCCTCTCTCTTACAAGAGAACTATTGGCTCCTCTCGGCTGGAAGGCAGACAGAGACATTTAGAAAACTCCTCTATTTTGGTGGGGGGAGTTAAGTGGTGAAGGGTGAGGAAGAAAACAGGGCTATACAAAAGCAAAATGAAAAATACTGCAGTCCTGAAACATTTAGCAAACTGGAGAATCAGCTGACAAGTTACTTTACAACAGATTCAATGGAAACATTTAAAGAATGCATAATACCACCTTAATTACAGGGGTGGCCCTGTAAAATATATATTCATCCATTGTGGTAGAATGCCATCTTTCAGTATTGATCTAGTGTTGCAAGACAAATTTGAATATGAGGTTTGAGATTTTCTGTTCTATGTTATGTGAATATCCTCTCATACTGACAGAACCTGGGATGCATTTTATCAATTCCACAAAAACATAATAAATTTATCCTCCAAATCAATTTGTATAAAACAGAAAATAGTGTCAAGAGAAAGTAATTCAACAGCTTGTTATCAGATCATATGGATGACAGGGTTGGGATAGGTCACTGGTCTCTGACATACCAGTCCAGGCTGGTATCTTCTGACTTGTCACGCTATATTTATTTATACCACTTCTCACTCTGCTCATTAACTGAGTCATAGAATCCATATCAACAGCTGAGGCTCACAAATGGGATACATATTTTTAATAAGAAACATTGAAAGTCTTTATTTTAGTTACCTGTGATCACACAGCTTGCACTAGTGTGTTGTTATTTCTGATCATGAGTTTTCTTGAACTGCTCTCATTCATTAAGTTACCAATCACTCATCTAAGGCTAGGGAAGTCAATGATGGCACTCATGATAACAAAGAAAAAATAATAATAATAATAATAAAAAAAAAATCAATAGAGTTATAGATAAGATCCACTACAGTGTCTAACAATTCTAAATCATTTGTTAGCTAGAAACATACTATGTCAGTCAAGGAAAAACAATCTTCTACAATGGTCCACTGGTTTCTACATCTTTTCTGTAGTTGTATCCATCACCTGCTACTCACAGGTCAGAAAAGAGAATTCTGTGGACTCCCTAAAGCCAATGAATGCATTGCCATTCATAATATACATGATGATTTTATCTTAATCCCTCTGTCTACTCAGACATCAGTGTACTTCCACCCAGCTACAGAAACTTCTGTTCATTTTCTGTTCTGCATTTTGGATCAAACTCCTTTTCCAAACCTCAAGTTTTTTTTTTTTTTTTTTTTAAAAAAAAAAAAAAGAATCCAGGGAGAAAAGAATAAGTCATTTTAATAAATTCCAGACATTTCACTCCATGGAAGGACAGTCTTAGTGTTCAGGCCACATGTAATTCACACCTCTACTATTAAAGATGAAATACCAGAACATAAATGGACAACATCCCCCCAGAAGGGGCTTTGGAAAATAAAAGTGGTGCTCCAAATGTGCTAAAACAGAGTCCTTGAATTTGAACCCTTTCAGAAATGCAGTGAGCAGAACGGGAATTAAACTATCTCACTTGTGTTTCTCTAGGTAGAAGGGGACTCAAGTACTGTAGAGTTAATAAGGTCAAATTGGCCACAGACTGCACTTTCCATTTTCCCTTACATAGAGCAAAATGCACTATAGAGCAGTAAAAGAGTGCATCAAGAGACAGGATAAGAAAGGAAAAGGTATGGCATTTTGAGGTCTTCCAAACCTCTAGACAAAGAAGCACTCTAAGCCATTTCTTAACTCATTTAATGTATTCAGCTAATTTGATCAAGAAACAGAAGCTTGAAAAGCATCCACAGACATTAGTATGGAATAATGGCTAATTGCCAAAATACATGTATTTTGGGTTAAACTGATACGACTTTCTTCCTGCAGTGCAAGTTTATAGCTCAAATATTTTTGCAGAACAAGCTGGAATTTATGGGGTTCAATAAACATAGTGAAAAAGTGTGAGGTACTAGAAATCTTGATAAACTCAATGTTTCTCAAGACTATGAAAGAGCTGGATTTGATTGTTTGCCAAAAAGCAGAGGAACAGATCTCTAAGCTAAATCTTACTGGATCATAGATGACATCTGACCAATGGGAAACAAATCCTTCACAGTTTAGCAAGTACCAAAACCTAGATAGCTTCACCAGAGCACCATAAATTAATACACATTTGACAACTGTGCTGACAGGAGCTTTAACTGCTCAGTCATATAGGAATTTCGGGCTTAGCCTCCCAGGTAGGCATATATATTTTCTGAGAAGAAAGAAAACTTAAACTTCTATGCAGAGTGTATATATAATTCATTTCCCCCATCTCTCTCTACATGCAGTAAGAAGTAAAGAGATCTGAGCACAGCCAAGTATTTTTGGTCTGAGACTAAACACACAAACACAGCATTCACACGTGAAGTACAGACCACCAGTATTAATTTAAGCCTGAAGTTCTCAGTGTTCACAGTTGCCTCAGCTTCATCTAGTGTCAAAGGGCTCAACATTTTGACATAAATAAGCATTTAGTACCAGGCGGATTGGCCTGATTTAAAAGAGACAGCAGATTCTTGCCCAACAGAGCTGGCCACACTTAATTTCCTAATGGAGGGCTCATTTAGCGAGTCGTTAAAGGAGAAAGCCTTAATGTGAAGAATGCTGTAGTCCTAGCTACCTACAAAAGCTTTAACTTCAGAACCCAGGTGCCCTGTTAAGTGTCACTGATTTTATAAGAGCTGATAAGAATATTCATAGAATCGAGAATCTCTCTCTCAATGATTCATGCTGCTGATCTTTAATTACCCATTTTCAGCACCACTACTACACTGAAATATGTGAAAATGCGTGCTCCTCATTACCTTCAGTACTGTCCTTTATCCTATTTATAGGCAAAAATCTGAATCTTACCACTTAACAATTTCTGGAAAGATATGTCATAAATTTAGTCACAAAAACCTTGATCAGAGTTTAGAAAAAAATAAGCAGTTTGTCTTACTGGAAAAATCATTCCATAGCAAGCAAGAAAGTTGAAAAACTGCTGTAAGCGTATAAAATCAACTTCTCTTTTAAGAACCAGCATGAAGCAGTATCTAGCACCACAAATCTGGACTCAGGAGACAGTGTAGTAACAGACATTCTTGGGCAAGTTTCATCATAGGCACCACCCTAATGCAACAAAATGTAAAGTATGCACCATTTCACAATTTCTCTCAGAAGTCAGTACACATGGCAGTGCGTTTCACTCACTTCAGAATTACCAAGTTGAAATTGCTGAGCTATACTTAATGGGGCCTTGAAAAATTGCTCCAGTGTGGCTCCAGTTTGGGTGATACAGCCTGTGATTACTAAACAGTATGCCCGGCAGGATGGCTGCCAGGTAACAAACATTTTATTACTGTGGCACTAAATTGCAGCATAGACCTGCACTATAGGCAAGCTTTGGAGACTGAGACTAAACTCCAGGAAACACTTATGTCCCTGCATCTCCTTCCCAAAGTCCCTCAGTCTTTCTTCTAGCTTGGCAATTGTTTTAAAGAAAAAAAAAAAACCAACACATATCTGCATCGCGCCAGGAAAAACTTCTGCTAAAAGTTACATTTTGTAATCAGTTTTAGTGGTGGAACCATTCAGTACAGGAAGAGAGAGGTGAGAACTTGAAAATGTTAGATGAAAAGACAAGTGATAATAAAATAAAGTAGCAAATGAGAGACAAAAGTGATGATGAATATTCACAGACTCTGAGGTAGTGAATATCATTGCGCACGATATACAAAAACTCATATTGCAGTATGGGTATGCCTTGGGGATATCTACTGAATAATCAAGAGCTAACTGCAGCTTTTGTTTGTACAACACGAAAGTTAATGTCTGCAACTAGCCTGAAGAGCTAATTCTCTGATGCCCCAGAATATGACTTCTCAAAGTACACCTTCAATGTAGAGTGGTGGCACGAACACTGCAGTAATTAAGCATAAGTAATGATAACTTTCTGGTAGGTTTGGACTCACATACAAGTTTGAAAACCATTTAACAAGCTCAGGCTCAGAAGATCTTTAGAGGCCAGTTAAAAGAGGATCCAGATAAGTTAAACTTTAACTCTGAAAAAAAATACTAGGCTTAGGAAAAACAACAAGTATTTCAGCTTTGCCTTTCTGACCCATTTGTTCCTGCTTGTTACAGTCTAATGGGAAAAAATACATTTTCTGAAGAAGCTGCTCTCTATGACTACATTTTCATGGAAATCGTGTCCGAGAAAATCTATAACTAAAACCCTCTTCAGTAATATAGCTGCTAAAGAGGGGAAACCATTATCTATTGATCCAGCTAAAGAACAGAGTGACTCATGGGTTTCCACTCCGTTAGAAGCGTGGGTCAGGCCAATAATCCGGAAAGAGGTATTCATAGGAGAAAAATCAAAGACACTGCAGTCACCACATTACAGTCAGCTCCGTATCATTGGTGCACAGCATGAGAGCATGGTTGAGTGGTCACGCTGCACTGGCTGGTCTGGAAACATTTTCTTGCTTCATTTCAGAGAAGCAATGTCTATGTCTGTACCAGCAAATAATGTGATCGAAAACATTGTCAATAAGTCACAGAATCACAGGGGCTGGAAGGAACCTCAAGAGATTGAGTCCAAGTCCTCTGCTAAAGCAGGTACCATACAGTACACGACACAGCTGTCCAGATGAGTCTTGAATATTTCCATTGAAGTAGACTTCACAACCCCTCTGAACTGCCTGTTCCAGTGCTCCGTCACCTTTACTGTGAAGAGTTCTTGCACATGTTTGTATGGAACTTCCTCTGTTTAAGTTTTATGCCATTATTCCTTCTCATATCACAATGCACCATCAAGAAGAGCCTGACCTCATCCATTTACATCCCACCTCTCTTTAGATATTTATGAACACTAAGATCCCTACTCAGCCTTTTTCTCAGGCTGAACAGTCCCAGGTTACTCAACCTTTCCTCACACAGCAGACGCTCCAGGCCCTTTATCATCTTTGTAGCCCTCCACTGGACTCCTCCCAGGAGATTCCTCTCTTTTTTTGAACTGGGGAGCCCAGAACTGGACACAGTAATCTAAGTGTGGTCTCACCAGGGCAGAGCAGAGGGGAGGATCACCTCACTTAACCTTCTGGTCACAGCCTTTTTAAGGCACCCCAAAATACCATTGGCCTTCTTGGTCACAAGGGCACACTGTTGGCTCATGGCTGACTTGTTGTCCACCAGAATACCTAGGACCTTCCCTGTAGAGTTCCTCTCCAGAGGATCATCTGCTAACCCATACAGCAGGACAGGCTGAGAGAGATGGGACTCTTCAGCCTGGAGAAGATAAGGCTCTGGGGAGAGCTGATAGCAGCCTTTCAGCATCTGAAAGAGAGCTATTTAAAAAAAAAAAAAAAAAAAAAAAAAAAAAAGCACTAAGTAACCTTACCCAGCCATAGGCATTCCTGTTCGTAGCAGGAAGCTTTGAAAAGATGACCTTTAAAGATTCCTTCCAACTCAAATGATTCTATAATTCTACATACACAGTCAATGAGTGGCTTGCTATCCAGGTCCTGATGTCTTCCAAGGACATGCCACTGATATTTTAAGGTGTTGGTTACTTGCTGTCCAGCTTCCTGAACACCTAAGTCCAGGTCCCTTGCGCTAAAATTTCCAACACTGATCAGCTGAAAAGGCATTTAAAAACTGTAGATCCCACAGCCCTTCCTTACATCCTGAGACACTCTGTCCCAGGCAGACTTTACAGGAAGCCTTCCTGAACCAGGAAGCCCTGGTTCAACTGAGGAAACAGGTATCTTAGCACCCAGTCCTGTGAACATGCCCTGAAGATACCAAACACACTCCTAACCTAAATTAAGGATGTTACTACTGGGAGGAGAGGTGGGAAGCTTGCAGTTCAAGTCAGAACAGGGAGCACAGATAAATACAAGTAGCCCAAAAGATCAAACTGAAACAATTTTGGCAGTACAGCATGGGCTATTTAAATACTTGATCTGACCTATCAGGTGCCCAGCTCTAGTACTTTTCAATGCTTTGCAACAAGGCAAAGACAGATGTGACATTTGTCATGGCTTGGTCAGATACTGGGACTCATCCTTCTTTTGTACACACCTCACCCAATTGCCTTCTGACTAATTTACAGGGCTTCTCACTCAACTGGTTATTTTCCGCAGATATTTCCTTGAAATTCCTCCTGTGTATGATATGTGGAGCCCCAGCACTTGGCACAAGGTTGAAAATCTTACTGTATGCAAGCTAATACAAATGAGTTGCTGCAACAAAGAGTGTTATAATGATTAGATATGGACTATTGGAACCTGCAAGAATATATGCAAGCAGTGCCCAGATGGATGTTCAAACAATTGCATATAATGCACACTGACATGCTCACTGCACTGTAAAAATATAAATGGGTGACACTCACACAATCCTTATGGTTAATACAGATGCAACCACTAACACGAAGTAAAACTGTAATCAGGGCTGCTTAATTTAGTAACAAAGTCTGATTTTCTCTGAGAGCTGCATTCAGCAATTTTCAATTTGACAATATTCATGCATTCATGTTCCTACCATTAACCCAGTTTCAGCATAAGTGATGTTTAATGAAAAATGAGTGATGAGCAGTAAACACTGGATGTACACTGGAAAGGAAAGAACTACAAAATAAAATTTATCGCAAGGGGAAAGCAAATAATCTATTTGTCAATTTTCTCTGATTTTTTTTTTTTTTTTTTTCTCTTTTTTTTGTTTGAAAAAAAAAAAAAAAAAAAAAAAAAAAAAATCAGTAAAAGATCATAAGATATATGAGAAGCTTGTAAGTCTATGTAGAAAGGCTCAAGAGTCACTGCCACCCTCCCAGCTCACTGAAGCATTTTGATAGTGTCATGCAATCTGGAAGCACTTCAGTGCCACAGAACAATGGCTGCCTTCTATCACCTGAGCCTACTGCTCTGGTATAGTGCTTCAGTATACTCTCCTTAAAATTAAAGCTACTACTGCATTTATTCTTCTTGAAGTTCTTTATCTTGACTGTGACTATGAGTGAGTAACTTTAGGGATTAATTTAGCCCATGGTTTCCTTGCTAAATATCTGCAGGCAGATCACAATTCCTTTCACTTTAAAATCCAAATGGACTTGGCGCTTTTTTCTTCCAGTGAATTAATCTTGAAGTTATTTGCTGTACTTGATATCTGAACTGTGCCATTCCACTGCCTCAGCCCATCAAATACCACAGTCATTTTTTACTTCACAGTCTGTACGGTAGCGCAAGACCTAAGCTAGTGCTAAACCAAAACCCTGCATCTATTGAGGTGTATTATTTCAGAGCAATGCTTCTGAAGAGTTACATGGATAAAACTTCACTGCTTGGATGTGGGAAAGGGGCAAAGGATGAAGCCAAGGCTGACATGCTTCCTGCAAAGCTGTAATAAATTTTGGATGAAATATGAATTGAAATCAAGAGAGAAGTTCTACATATTTAGGCACCTTATTAAAAAAAAAACAAAAAAAAACCACAACTTTATGAACAGTCCCACACAGCTGCCTTCTCAAATGGTAACAGCAAGGCACCCTGGGCATTGCAGGTCACAGATCTCTCTTGGAAGAAGAAGACTTGCACCTGAGCACACATGTATGCCACAGATGCCTCTGGGTCTGGCTACGTGACCCGGTACACTCACCAACAGCATTCAAACTACCTTGAGAAAAATCTACCCTCTTCCGTAGTGCTTTTTTGTTTGAGCGTTTGCTTTAGGTTTGCACTTCCTCCTAATAGCATGAATTTTTCCCTTCTGCTGCATCTCTAAGCTTCCCTCTCTCTGTGCTCCTGTGAGGAGAGTAGCACTAAGGGAGCAAAGGCACCAAGAGATACAGTTGTGCCGTTGAGTCTGCTGGTGCCATCCCTAAGGTAATCAATCTGGCTCAATGCAAGACTCATTAGCTAGAATATTTGCTGCTTTACAGCTACACTGCTTGCAAAAATCAGAGCAGGCATCTGCTTGTGTTATGCTCAGTGATCAGAGACCTCACAGAAATAGGACAGGAAAACACATACTGGGCAAAGTTTCTGCATGGTCAGTGAGTGTACAGGAAAGACCACAGTAGCAGAATGCCATTGCTAAGTAGGTAAAGTATCACTATGCACTGGAGAAACTGAAGAGTCTAGGAAAAAGGACAAGGGGAAGTGCTTTCAAATTAAAAGAGGGGAGAGACTGGATATAAAACAGAAGCTTTTTACAATAAAGGGTGGTGAAGCACTGGAACAGGTTGCACAGAAGGTTAGTGGATGCCCCATCTCTGGAAGCTTTCAAGATCAGACTGGATGTGGGCTCTGAGCAACCTGACTGATATAGTTGTAGGTGTCCCTGTTCATCGCAGGCGTCTTGAACCAGATGACATTTCAATGTTCCCTCTAAATTACCTATGCTTAAGAAACAAAGGACTTCTTAGTACACATCTCTGTTATTACGTATCTTATTTTTCATCCTCTACCACATAAAAATGGGTGATTCTTTTTTTTGGAGGAAGCGATTTTAAAGAGTTACTTTGAAGGATTCAACATTTCAGAGTGCATCCCATCTTCCTCTTCCTCAGATGCATTCCTTCCAGGTGCAACCCATCTGGTCGTTCTGAGGAAGAAAGTACTGTCCACATCCTAGTGCCATCCCATTAAGAAATTCTTATTTATTCACTTATTTGAACTCCTACATAGTCCCATACATTCTTTCTTCTCTCAGTTCAGAGATTTGTTTGTTTTTGTTTTTTTTTTTTTTTTTTTTTTAAGGAAGTAGAAGCTCCTTACTCCTGAGATTGTAAACAACTAGTGATAGACCAGACATTTTTGCTTTCTCTCTGTTTATGATTACATGACAAATGCTTTTTTTTTTTTTTTCCTGTGACTACTTTATGCACCCATAACCTACACCTTTACATAGATTTCTTTCATAGATAAACTATGAGTAAAGCAGTTGCAGGAAGATTCAAGGAGACAGTGTAAACATATTTTCCACAGGCACCGTTCACATGAAAGAAACTACTTATTTGCTGTCTGGTAGCAATGGCAGGGCTTGTTAATACCCCGCCAACACGCAGGGAAATGTCTACTCATATTTATTGGGTAATAGATACCTACCCTTAGAAGAGCCTATCCATATTTATTTAGACTTTTCTATTAATTAGAATCAAAGACTGGGCATATTAACAAAAATCCTCCATCAAATACAACACGCTTCAGCAATACTACTTTCAGGAATACAGCACTCAAAGAGTGGAAAGCTAGCTCTTAACTGCCAAGAAGGTATTTGATAAGACTGAGAAATACAGTTTTCCTTTAAAAACAACACAACTGAACTACCATATTTTTTCTATTTTGTGAAGTTATATTGACTGGCAGATTGATCTTTGCTGGAAGAAAGTCAAAAGTCAAACTTCGATAGCACTTCAGTCATGCTTTTCAAGTTATTGAGCTTTAATACTAACTAGATGCCTATGACTAGCATTACTTTAAAGTCTTATATAGGATGTAACATTAATGATGTAATATCAGTGGAAAAAAACCCCACAAAAAAAAAAACCCCACAAAAAAAAAAAACCCACAAAAAAAAAAA
>NW_024884253.1:36868678-37013786 GCF_019232065.1 Centrocercus urophasianus
AAAAAAAACCAAAACCACTGAAACTTTTGTTGGGAAAAAAAAAAAAAAAAAAAAATAGGGAAGAGAAAGGAATACGTATTCCCAGCCTGCAACACGATGGAAAAGAGCAGCAATAACAGCAGAGAAGCAAGGTTCTAAGCTGCAACAAATAAGGATTTGCTCAAACACAATAGCTGTAGACAGAGAAACAAAAGAAAGAAACTGCTTACCTTCAGAATACCTCAGGTTCAAGGGGATCTTCAACAAGATACCCTTGCCTCCATTGTCAGCCCTTAAATGAGGTCTGGGAAGGGGTGGATCTTGGTTCCACCCCTTCCAGTCCCTCAGGTGCATTGCATGCACCTGAGCTGCCCTGGGTTGGTCCTGCCTTTCCACCAGATGCTCAGTCATTGATTCAGGCTGTTACTTAGCATTCCCACTACAACAGGAAACTGAAATTTGTTTTTTTTTTTTTTTCTTTCCATTTTTCATTAGCATAGATCTGCCAACAACCTACACTCCAAAAGTTGAAATTATGCATAGATTCAAAATATCTGTTTCTTATTAGTTCTTGTTTCTATTACTGCATCAGTCAAGGCCTTTCATTAGACGGCTGCTGTTTATTCTGAGAAAGCCTTAAAGAAATAAGCTGGTTCTTACGCATGTAGCAGGAGACAGACAGGTAGACTGAAAGGTAAGCCTCATGTTGTGCTTCCGTTTCGGACTGCCTTGCAGCCAAATCTCTTTACATCCAAAGACTGCCATCTCCAACCTGTGAAGTGAAGAGCTGGTGAATAAACAGGACTGCTTGATGGTAGAAGAATTTTGTGGTGGTGGTGGTTGTTTTGAGTCTCCTTTAGGTCAAAATAGGGACAAAATAAACACAAAAGTTTCAATATTTCCAGACAGCAGGAATGCCCTTGAGCCTTTCACCTATTTGATGAGGGTGATTTTTCATCAGGCTCACTGCTGGTAGCATCAGGGAAAGTGCTGCTCCTCTTCTGAACTTTGCTTTGGTTCTGCAGAAGAATTTATCAGACAGAGCCCATTTCGAATAACAGAATTCTTCTCCCAGGAAGAAGGATGTTAGGATGAAACTTTAACAGGTATTTCCTATACGTGGTACTCAGAAAGAATCAGCTATTGCTCTATCAGATAAATAGGAAGATTATTCAGTTAACAGATCTCAAATTAAGTATTTGCATATTGTAGGCAAATTAAACTGAGGCATTAATTCTTTCCTGTATTTATTATTTCGGTGTCCTGCTGCTTCCTTTGTCAGAAATTTTTAATCTCATCTGGTCACTTTTTAATAAATTGTACTGCTTTTGCAGCATAATTGTGTACTGTATTTGCCAGTTTATTTGATCCTGAAATACATCAATTCTGAAAAAATGCATAAGTAGATGGCAGTTAGTTTAAAATGTGAGTTTGCAAAGATGAAAACATTTTCTATCATTGTTTCTCTCTAACACATGCTGTGATCCTCACTATTACAAAAATTTCCTTTCCTATCAATGCACTCTTTGACAAGTTACATACCCATGACAGTGGCTTTGACAAGAACATTTTTACTCATAACCTGTTGCCTGTGGTCAGTTAAAGTAGATATCTTTCCTGCAGTAAGTGCATGCACTTGTAATAGCTTGCATTGTCATGGGATCCTTAAATACCACAGTCTCCAGAATCCGGCACGCTGCCACTGACTGTCACCTAATGCAAACCCCCAAATTTAACTCATTCTTAATCAGGGATTCTCAATTTAAGGATGATATGCTCTTACTGACTTCATGTAGTAATGTAGATGTGTTTATGATCAGCAAAGGAGTACATTTGCATTGCACGAAGAGCTCTGCTCTTCAGAGTGATTACACTGCATGAGCCTATGCAGCAAGGGGTTGCATTTCTGCAGTGCCCTTACACAGCAAGGGCTAGATAGCATTCAATAACCTGAAAGTTAAGGGTTGGTGCCCAGATTGGATTACATTTGTTAAATGAAGAGTTTTAGTAAAATCCTGAAAATGTCAGTAGACACAACAAGACCTGTAGAGAGGGGCAATGAAGAAAATGTTGCACTCTTTATGGTTCCTAGTTTAGAAGTTTAAATCAAGTTCATTGAGTCCAGAAAGTGATTTGTTCTGACATTTATCCATCACTTGTATTTAAGCCAGCAGTACACTAGTGTGGGAAACATCTTCAGGTGTCATGAAAACAAGAATGATTCTTATCACTCATTTCTTTTTACCTCCTACTATAAAATAAGCTAGTATAATGCTACCAAACTCTGCGTTGGCAGTATGTTGAAGGAAATGCCTGTCCTTTGGCAATTTGAGATAGAAAATATTCCCTGGGGACTTGTTCCAAACATGGAACAGATGTTTGATTCTGTATATTTCTTCCATCATAAACATAAATCAGATTAACAGTTCCTAGAGTGCAAAACGAGGATGAGAGTACTGTGTTCACTCAGACTGGACTATATCCAAAGATCCTGTAGAATGTTTGAAATAAAGCACTTTTGGCCAGTCCACATTAGCACTGTTTTGTCCAGGGAACTGCTTTCTGGGATAAACTTTTCTGGTGGGTATATATGAACTTAGTTGTGGATCTTTGTAATGCAGCAACATTGATTAGGTATGTCAACAGAACAGTCACAGAAAAACCTCCCCCGGAGTTATATTCTCCTCCCTGAAAGCACTGGAGATGATTTTCTTTGCAAAGCTTTTGCATAAGTAGAGCAATTGAGAGAAACATCACACAAGTTTGGCTCTCGCACTGCAAAGGGGTTTTAAGAAATATCTAGAAAAGAGAATGATGATCCCCTCTCAAGCACAATCAGTTTCTCATGCTTTTATTCCTTTTATGATTGTAGGAATCTGAAGAGATAGATGCAGTTTTAAGAATAAGAAATTCTATCCATTCTGTGTGATGATTTAGAAAAAGAAGTTAATGTTGCGTATATTTTAGAATCTCTTCTAAGCTACTAAATTACACATAGGACTTGCAGAAGAATAATGTTAGCCGTTTTGCCTTTAAAAAAGCTTCACTTATAAAGCTTTGCTTCTGAAATCAAAACAGAAAGAAGAACAGGAAGAAAAAGAAAGGAAGGAAAAAAAAAGAAGAATGAAAGAGAACGAAAGAGAGAAAATCAACTTAGATTTATTTAAATTAGACTGAGGTGAAGATCTGGTTAAATTAAATTCCCAACCTCCCATCATTCTTTAGGCACACGTGAGCATGACATACACAAACCATCATTTGCAATTAAAAATCACATTATTAATGAAAGCACCTATGCTCTTGTTGAAGAGTCCTTTGTTTTAACAGCTATCTAATTTATTTCAATAGGACCTTAATAGGAATACAGTATATACTGTATGTTACTGCACATGTGAAGGTGAAAAATACAAGAAATGAATGATTTCCTGTGAAGACTTTATTGAGTCCATAGGGTCGCTGTGGGAATACAGATAGAAAACTTCAATCGCTTCATTTTTATAATTTGCTCAGGTATTTGATTCTATCAATGAAGAATGCATATGCTCTTATCTCAGCTCCCATACAGGACTGGATAAACTAAATATGCTTTTCTCATCTAACTATAAAAACTGAAAAACATACACTTCTCTATTATAGAAGCAATACATTATGCTCACCACATCATTTTGTTAACTCTGTGATAGTAGCTAGCTGATGCCTAGGTTATTTAGCATAAGCAATCACAATCTATCCATTATGCTAAATGAATAATGATATCTTCTGGGATACAAAGTGACAGAAATTCATAGTTTCATAGACTTTGGACAGATTTTTGCTGGTACAGCAATATGGAGTTCCACGGTTGAATGGACATTAATCTCTAAGTGAACACTGAAACAGAAAATGTAAATGTTTGTCTCCTCCTTCTTTCCCTTCAGGACAAAATGGAATTAAAACAGCAGTCAAAATAATTTCCTGCCAAAATAAAAATGATAGTATAGCCATGCACATACTGTATATTTGAAACAATATGTAAAATATCTTCCAGCTAAGACTAGGAAAATATTATCCATGTGATCTAGGGTGTGTTTCTTCACATAAGGCCAAATTCCCTCTTCTGTCAGGAACAAGCTTGATAGCAATTCTTCATCTAGCTGAAGAAGCTTTTGTGAATACAATATTAAACCTGTCAGTTCAATGATATGATAGAGATATTGTCATATTTCATTATCCTTGATTTTACACTCCTCTAACAGTTTCCACAGTGGCACCAGGAGGTGTCTGCTGCCATCAACGTTTTGAGACTGGTCCCCTCAGTGGTACAAAAAATTCTCAAGTACGTAGGACTGTAAGAAACTGAATGGGAACTCTGAACAGACCAGCTGTTCCTGATATGTAAAATGAAATTCAATAACCCTATTAGGATTCATTTGTAATAGCTGTTGATAACAGCTACTCTGTATTTAATGAGTGTTGGCTTTTTTAAAACATTAATCAAAATCTAGTGAGTCACCCCAGGCAGGAAAATAATGTCAAGTAGCAGCTTTGTAGAGCGACATGTACCAAGACTAGGTCTTTTGAGGTACATGCCTTATCTTACTGCCCACAAACCGCAACATAAATAAGAATGGTTATGTATAAAACATTAAAAAAAAATTTCCCTATATTTAGAGATACAGAAAAGAAATTTAGTCACAGCTTGAGTTTGCAGTATTACAAACTGAAGGGCAATTAAACCATTTATATGCAATTTTGATTCTGCTTACAGAAGCTAAGAAGCACAGCTGGAGCCATGTCTCTGCAATTCTTCCACAGGATGACTACACTACATTAAAGAGAAAAAAAAACCCTGAATTTCTCAGAAACACAGAATAGCAAATGCTCCTTCTTCCAAGAAGGCATTTAGTAATTTAAAGTCAATGACAGGGCAAATAAATTAAGTTGATCAAGATTATCAGTGGAGACGTTCAGAACTTACAATTCCCATACTGTTCGCAAAGTCAATATTTAAAAAGAAGTTTCACTTCAAATGAAAGACAGATGTTTCAGGGTAGGGATGTTTTCCCACAGTGCATATCAGGATGATGATAAAAAAGAGACCCCAGTTATGAAGTGCTGTAAACAATCAATAATCCTGCAAATTTGTCATTATAGCTCCTTATACAGACTTGTTATTTTAATGAAGCACACGAAGCACTCATCCTAGTAAAAAAAAAAAAAAAAAAAAAAAAAACCAAACTAAAAATCAAGTCTGTACGAGGCTAACATCGCTTGTCCTTCTGCAGCCAGCATGAAACTGATTTAAGGCTATCAAGCTGGCCTCAATTGCATATCATGTAGCTCTGCCTTATTTAACACATTTACGCTGCCTCCTGACCCAGCACTGCACAACCCAGGTGCACAGAACCCAGACTGAAAGGGCTTGAGTGCAGCCCTAATTCCCAGATACCTCAAGGGTTTGGCAAAACCCTGCTCTCCTGAGAGACTCTAAGGCTCTGCATAGTCCTCATGCCCAGACCACCTCTGAGCAGAAAACCTGAGAAGTGATGGGAAGGGTTTCAGCCAAATAAATCAAGAGGAAGGCCCAGCTGCAGTGAAAGCTTGTTTGCAATTGGTGGGGATGGATGATCTTCAAAACTAACTGACACATCTCTTGAAAAAACTAGGCTTCAGGAAGCCACTTTCCCTTTCTGTTCTGCCACATCTTCAATAGCAAGTAGCATGTTATTGGAAAATCTCTCACATCTGAGAGGTCTGCAAAGAGGAGTTGGCTTTCCCACAAACTTTTAACATGATCTCTCTATGTCTGTCAATTTCTTTTATATAATAAATTAAGAGGTTAAGGATCAAGTGAAATCATGAAGACAATTATTTCAGGGCTTTTAGCAACATCATCAGTTCTTTTTAAAAATAAAAAAAGTCAAAAAGCAGCAAAATAGTCTTTTAAGTATCTAGAAAAATTATTATTTTAACCAGTAATCAGAAGTTATTCGTAAGTAGATGTTAAAATCTTCAAGACTCATAAAATTCAGTCTTGGGCTATATAATTCGCCCACTCTTATGTTAACAAATGATCAGGAGCAAACAGGAATATCAAACTTTTTACAATAGAAAAGTGCTTTGAAAACACTGTGGCAAAACCTTTACATTACTATCCACAGAAAAAAAAAGGAATAAAAAAAATTGCAGTATAGAATTAAAGGATCACATAAACGTGCTCACATGGATTGGAATATCATTGTTCAAAGGATAAAGTCAGAATACATGCATGTATACAAGAGGGCAGTTACCACTCAGATAAATGTGGACAAAAAAGATGAATATTTTTAACAGCATTGAGCTATATGTAGATAAAATGAATTCCTATCACTTATCTCCAAGGGACCAAACTTCTCCTTGGCCTAAGGAAGGTCATCATATTTAATAATTTAAACAAAATTATTAAACAAAATATTTGAACAAAAGTAAAGTGGTATCTGTAAGCTGAACCCAAGCAGTACATTTGTTGACCCTGGCAAATACCAAAGGACTCCAAAGGAATCTAAACAGGCTTCATTCAGTAGGTCACGATATGCTTTCAGCGAACATTCCTCTGCGAAAAAGCATTTTGTAAAGTCCATGTGGAATTTTTCAAATAGATCAAATGGAATAAGATTTATACAACTCAATCTCGTTGACTTGCTTGGTTCGTTAAAATGGAAACAAGTGGGATGCTCACCGGGGAAAAATAAAACATTCCCCCACCTCCCAAACACAAACAACTACCCCTTTCTCCTTTTTTCCCAAACATCTCCTAAGTATTCAGAGCCCTCCTGTGTGTGAGAAATTCATGTTTTTAAGGAAGTTCTCTCTATCTCAGGTGAGATGTTACGCGTTTATGTTATATATATATATATGTATATATATATATATATAATGTTTTACAACTTATTTAGCAATAATCAAAACAAAACCACTGCCCTGTGGAGGTGGTGTGATATCTCAAAATGTGGCAGATACAGGTCTTTTGCTGTTTGTCCCTGAATGCCATGATAAACTAGCGACAGAGAAATACAGAAATTGGTACGAGTCCATCAAGATAATCTGCTCTCGAGCTGCACAGCTGAGAAGAACAATACAATAAGAATAGGGCAGAAGGAATAAGTATGCTGCTGCACCTTCTGGATGAAGGAGTTCATGGAGTGTCAGAGAAAAGATTATACACGTGACTCCTCCCTCCAGCAATAAAGTTCATTACACAGAATTTCTGCTTGGCAAGGGCAACATGAAATTTTGCCATTTGCAGTATTCATACCGCAGGAGACTCATGCCATTTTCATTCAACCATCTGGCCACTGAACATTGTTTTTCACGGTATTATCCAGTCTGCTCAATTTAGATATTGCATCACCTTGGTCGTATGTGTTTGGTGAGACAAGGTAGTTTAGTTTGCCCAGTTTCTCTTCAAATCAATGGAGAGAGTCAGGTACCTTTGAAGATTTACAAAGCTATATCCATTGTTACTTGCTTACGTATTTCATTCTCTATCCTGCCTATATGTGGTCTACAGACATTTCCAAATGATGTCAATCCAATCTGTTTAAATGAGGAGTTCGTCTTATTCACAGAGAACACAGGAAACAAGAAAATTTTGGATGGCTCCACTTACTCAGCCTCAGCTACCAACTTTATTTTTATGACAGGTGCCCAATAAAGCCACAGAATGGTGGCGCTGGATCAAAATGCCATAGTACTAAAAATGTGTGAAAGTGAATGACAGACTGTTTTCAACCTGATCAGAGCTGAGGCCATGCCTGAAGAGGGTGCCTCAGTGAATATTCTACCCAAGGGATCTCTAGACACCATATCACAGTGTCTATCACATAAGAATGGAAAGAATTACTGGAAGAATTCAAGTTCAGTTTATTAGTTAAAACATTCAATTGTGAGAGGACTTACTCATTTACCCATAGAATAGACTCATAGAATCACTCAGGCTGGGAGAAGACTTCTAAGATCATCTAGTTAACAGCCAGCCCACTGACACCATGCCCACTAAACATGTCCCTCAGTGCCACATCTACAAGTCTCTTGAACACTTCCAGATGCAGTGACCACCACCTCCCTGAGCAGTCTGTTCCGATGCCTCACCACTCTTTCTGAGAACTTTTTCCTAATATCCAATTTGAACCTCCACTGGCACAACACAAGGTCATTACATCTTCTGACTTATATTACATTAATCCATTTCCTTGTCAAACTGCTTATCACCTGGGACAGAAACTTACGTCCCACCCCTGTCTCCCTTGTGCCATTTTCAAATAAGGTGAACCCAGACACAGACTGCACATTCTAACAACTGGGGCTTCTCTAAGGGCTCAGCTACCATTCTGCCTAAATTAGATTGCAATATACCTTTTGGTGCACCATTCTCAAGAAGGAAATGTTCCTCTGTACATACAGATGGGCAAAATGTTAGAGCCTACAGAACATTCAGATTACATTGGGGGGGAACAGCTAATGAATTTCGATGCCTTGTGGATTTAGCACCTTAGTATGTAAGAAGACTGGATCAGTGTCTAAGACTCATCAGGCTTTAAAGCCTTCTAATTCCATTGTAGGCAGGATTTAGGCAGTCTGGCTCATAACCTCACTTCTTAACATCTTTAAAACAGGGAGAAGTAACAAATGCTACAAATTGCAGTTCACAAAGGTACTGTAACATTTCAAAGCTACAAGCTTCATCAGAAGCCAAGTTTCTGACTCCTCATACATACTTATTTTCTCAAATTAACAGCAGTCAGTAGAAATCTGATGTAAACTCTGTATAAAATAACCTGACAAGTTTTTAAGGGTTAAGAGGCTCCAGAGCTATCAAACATGAGTAACTTGCTCCCAAACCTCTACTTATGCTACAGAGCTTGTTTGCCATGGTTAGAAACTTGTATATCAAAAGGATAAAAACAAATGAAAAATTCACCATATAAAGGCAAGATAGTGGTTATCCAATTGCCTGAGACACAGTGCTCGAGCAGTTAAGCTTTTACAGCATGGAAGAATAAATGTAACAGGTCTATACATGAAGGTGTATAATTCTAGCAAAAATCTGTGATATTATGCCTTTCTCACACTCGTAAAAATGATATTTACAAAGGCATACTGCATTTACAGTTGATCCCATCCTCCCAGAACAAAAGCTGCTGATGTAAATGCCTTTGCTATACACGGCACTGAAGATCTGATCTAGAATTTCTTACAGCCTATAAGCTCACCCCAAGGAAATGAAGACAACAAGCTTCATATATAAGTGGTGTGCGCTTTTAAGAAATCAGAAATGCAGCTTGACCTATAACTGTGTCAGTCTCACCTGCAGTATTGTAAGCAGAGCTTGTTACTCCTTTCAAAGAGGATATTGCTAAACTAATGGAGATGGCTGAGGAAAAGTAATGAGAATGCTTTTCAGAAGGGAAAAAAAAAAAGCTTTATGTCCATAGATATAATTGGAAAATGCTGGAATTGTCAGCTCAGTATGAGTAATGGGAATGACACTAGTGCAAAATATGTCAGCAATGGATGATTTGTTTAGCTTGCCAAACAAAGGGCAATGTTCATGAGACTTAAGAAACAAGTAAGGAGATTTAATTTCAGTTAATTCCTCAATTTCTGCTATTGATACAAACAGCACAATTCAATTCCTACACTGCTCCTTTCCTTCTCAGTACATGTCAAGCTGAGTTTTATAGGAAGTGTAAGAATTTCCAAGAGGCAAGGCCGAGATAGGCTTTCCAGCATGTCATGGTGGGTAAGGCGTTCTTATCCAAAGATAGGAGGAATGGTTTCATATCCTTACAGAAGTACAGAAATTTGAGCCCATGCCTTCAAGTCTGATAAATGTACTGCTTTCATTTACTGCATAATGTGATCCCACTGTTTTGTAAAGTATTGGTAAATTAAGCAAAATAATTTTGCAATGGCCCATTTTTTTCAGTTCATTTCAATTAATACCCATGAAAATAATTCAGGCAGAAGAAAAGGTAGAGTATGAAAATGTATATTAACAATCATAAGCATGATGTCAAAAGGTACCTAGTGAAACAGAAAGAATAATATTATTCAATACTGAAAAGAGTTTTATGGAAATGAACTTTGGGCATGTTGTGCAGTGAAACTATAGAATTCACTTCAATTGTGAATTCTTAAGGTCAGGAATAAGTCAAGGAAAAACATTTATATAGATAATAATTTCTGTTAATGGCTTCTTTTGTACAAGCAGCAAAACTACAATCACAACTCTGTTTTAGTTTGGAGCCAAGTTCTCTCTTTTTTGACCATTAGTTAAAAAGAAAGAAGAAAGAAAGTCAAAGGTATGACCATTAGGAAGAATGGATAGCTTTCAGGAGAATCTCACAGGAAAGTTGTTTTTCAGAAGCACGCTGGAAAGATTATCCTGGAAAGACTGAAACATTTATTCATGATAGAATAGTCTTTCTCTTTATTCTAGCCGTTGAAAACCTGAAATAGATTGGTAGTCTGCACATTGTAAAACGCTTAAGACTGTAGTCAAATTTGCTTTTATCATGCATATGCATGATAAAATATATGCATATGCATATAAGCATATGATCTTGTTTAGCACTTGATATTCCTCTAAAGTGAATTCAGGTTTCGGTCACAACTTTGGCTTGCTACATATGTCAAATAGCCTATTCTGTTTTCAAGCTTGACTGCTATCATGTTGTTTTGCTTTTTACTGCTGTCCCTAAGAGGAGACAGTAATGCTTTCCTATCTTAAAATATGTTCCAAGAGTTAGCATCAATACATTTAAATCCCAAAATGCCACCAATCGTAAGGAAGCAATGCATTTTTCTAAAACAAGAGATTTGGACAGCAGTATTTTTTAAACAGAATGAGTTTTCATTCTATGAAAATCTACTGAACCAAATATAATTAGATGCATGGGAATATACAGATTGTGTCAAGTCAAGATAGGTAGGGCTGGATAAAAGGAAAAGCACTGAAGAAAGCTCGATTATACACAACTACTGCACATTGGTAACTTGAAATTTCACAAATTTTAGCATTTTCACCATAAGGCTCTTCAAAGGTACACACTGTAGCTCATGATCTTATAGCCCTCCAAATGGAGAAAGACTGTATGGATCTGTGATAGTGTTTATGTGTATCTGTCACAGCCCCTAGTAGACACTCTTCCTGTCTGGCTGAATCTGCTCTTTAAGTGCAAAAAGTTAAGAAACCTGACCTTTAACTGGATAGACAAGATCAAGTGACATTCGAGGACTACAAAGCAGTCTGACATTCCAGTAATCAGAGGCATATTTTTCTCATAATGGAGAAATCTACGTTAATTCAGAGTAGAAAACTGGAAGGTACTCTAGCACAGAACATTTTCTTCTGGTGAGTAAAAGCAAATAGTGCTTTGTTCTACAGTTGCTATACAGTTACTCGATAACTGCTTGCTGGAGGTGTTCAGTGCATGTCTCGAAAAAGAATAACTTCACAATGACTAAAATGGGAAACCTCAAAAAAAAAAAAAACCATCAAACTACAACCACCCACATTTAATCATGATTTTGAAACAAAAAAACTCTATTTGGACATAAATATCTCAATAATAATAGTAATAATAATAATAACTATATTAATGTAGATACAAATATATTATATAGATATATATAGATATAGATAAATATATTATATAAATTAATATAATATAATAATAATAACAAATTATCATTACTATCAAACACTGGATTGATAAAAACTGAAGGAAAAAATAACCCTACAATAACTTTGGAATTGAAATGGGAAAAAAAAGCCAAAAAACCTTCCTGCATCAGAGGGACAAACCTGTAAAAACAAGGAAAGCGTGTTAATGAAATTCTCAGAAATGCTGCTGAATCTGCATTTCCTTGCTTAATGCTTGGCCCCCAAATCATGTGTAACTGGAAAAGAATCCCATATTTTATTTCACTTGGAACAGTGAATCTCTGAGGTATGATGAGGTGAGAATATCAGGTAAGGTTAACACTGCTTCTATAAGGTATGTATAGGAAAAAAAAGAAGAAAAAAAATCAACTTCCCACACCAATCCCAGTGGTGGGTCAGCAGGGCCTTGAAGCAAGTGTGAGCATGCTAGGATAGACATATAAAGCAAAGCCCAGCTATAGTCCTCTGAATGATCACAGCCTTCAGGTGCCCGTCTTGCAAGTCTGCCTGGAACAATACCGGGAATAGGACTGGGAAAGAGCTGTGATGCATTTCAGTTCTTAGAGCCATGGAAACAAAAGGGCCAGAAGAGAAATAAGCTCTGCTGTGGGAGCCTCACAGTCCCCTTTAGGGAGCGAACCCATCACTCGACACAGTCACTTACAGAGCATGGCAGCCTCCAAACAAAGAGAAATATAACCCCTGCTTCCACCTCAAGCAGCCAACTCTCTGGGGAAGCCAAAGAGCCATTTGAGGAAGGACTGCAAGGAACATTTATCAGCAGATTTGAATATTAAACAAGCAATTTTATTCTGCTATTCCCTGCAGATTATCAAGAAAATTGTTGTGTTACTCAGAGTTGTCCTACACACATTATTCCTCACATGCTAAATTTAACCTGAAGTTCAGGTTGCTGAAATAATTAATACAATCCTATCTTAAATAAAAAAAATACAGCCTTAGTAAAACAAACAAACTTACCTACAACTCCATGACTGAAAATGATCAGAGATGCTATTGCAGCATTTTTACATTTTTACTTCATTTTTACTTGAAGCAATTTTACTTTAAATGCAGAGTTCTGCCTTTGTGTTTTTTAAATAACAAGGGACAACTACCAAAAGAGCAGTCCCCGTGCTCCTGCTTACAGTCAATAATAATGCATTTCAGAGTTGGGCAATGTCAGACAGAAGGATGCCTGTGCAAAATTAACCCAGCCCTTTGGGTATAAACATTACAATACAGTCTTGTAATTATACTTTCACGCACTGTTTTTCCCCTCAAGACCATTGTTGCATTCAGCTCACCAGAAGGAACAGCTCTGCAAAGAAATCAGCTGGTCAAGCTTCTGCTTCTCTTTTCTTTCCCCTTCAATAGTTGGGATGTAGTCCTATGCTTCCTATCCAACCTTGCTCCAAAACAGAATTAGCTGCCTTTTGGGCTTTGCAGCAGTGCTTGTCACCATCACACACACATCAGTGGTCTATTTTCAGCACTCTCCTCTGACTGAGATAGTACTGCAGCTGTTTTTGTTTGGCACATGAGAAATTTCTACTCATTTTGAGAGGGCACAACACAAAAGTTAAGGAACTCAGCTGAGCACTCAGAAAAGCACACATAATCAGTGGCCATTTGTAAAGGTCTCTTTTAAACGATTTATAAAATCACAAAATCATGTTTATCTACTGAATCTATATCTATCTGTAATCTGTATTTATTTAGCAGGTATGAAATATATTTTCCTGAAGGTAAATTAAACTGCCTTGAACCTGAAACCCCCTGTCTGAACTCCCTTGAGCCATTCAGAAATTTCTGACTTTCTCAAAAGACTGAAAGGCATTTACGAGAAAAATGAGCTCCATTACTGCATAGTCCAGCTTCATTCCTTTTCCTTCACTCGCTGTCAGAAGTTCCAACTGTATTGGTAATCTGCTCCTCCAGCATCACTGCTTTTGCTCAATGTCTTTCTTTCTTACTCTTCTTCCCTATCCCTGGATCCACATCACAGACCTGGCTTCAAGCTTTCCCAGTCTCTCCACAAACAACTTATGGTGGATTCATCCTCTCTGCTCCCATTCATTCCCTACTTTTTGAGTCCTATCATTTATTTTTTCACCAGAGTCCTAGCATTGCAGTTCATCTTCTGTCCACTTATTCCTTTTCTTTGTTTGCCAAATCTGTCTCAGCTTGAATTTGTTTTTTACAGAGTCAGCCTCTTCCCAAATCCCTTTCAACTTTAATCTCTTCCACGACCACCACTTTTGATAATTTTATTCCGAATGTGTTCAAAAGCATATTAAAATTCCAGAAAGAAGTGATATCTATTCACACTGACTCTCAAGAATATTGAATTCCTGCTGATAACTGTAGAGTTTTGTATCTGCACAGATAACATAATTTTAACAGAAATGACATCATTTTAGCATAAATCTTTTTACTTAATGACACACAAATGAGGAAGAAGCATCATCTTTTTTGGTCCAAAGATCCTTTGAAATAACACTTCTATCTGGGAACAGTCTGATGCCAATATGTCTTGGGGTATGATGAAACAACACACTGGCCTGTGCACTTCTATGGTGAGGGACATCTGTTCAATTTTCTTACATAAATCATATCCGTTCATGATTTTCAAAGTGTGAATAGCAATGAAGTTGCATTTATGATGCTTAATTTGATTTTTAATTTGGCCTCTGTGGGTCAGTGCCTCTGAGAACTGCTGCTGCTGATAGGCATCATCATGTGAAGAAATCTGCATTCAGGCCAGCTGTGTTTATGTATCACTCACACTGGTACCATACAATGGAGAAAATCACAAATTTGACTCTAATTGTGGCAGCTGTGTTCAGTGAAGTGTCCAAATTAGAAGCGACCTACAAAAGACTGGATTATTTGTAAAAGGAATATGCTCTGGGGAATTTCCAGCACAATGGGATATTTTGGGAGCAAGCTTTCAAAACAAATAGGAGATTATGCATGAATAAAAACCATGAATGATGCGTGTAATCATGAATGAACTTTCTGAACGTATCATTGTGCCCTTTGATAGAAAATATTTCTCAAAAGACTGAAAACATTTGAGTTTCAAGTCCCATTAAAAGAAGCTGAAGAAGGAGCTGACCCTTCCCCAACACAAAAAAATAATTAAACACCATTTTACAAAGCAAGAGTACAAATATTCTGCAAGCATTAGCTCTGCAAGCGAAGATAAAGCTCTGCATAATGAAAGCAAAAATGCAATTTCTGCAGCAGACATTGTGAGAGGATAGAGCATTACCTCATCGAGTGATCTGAATCCAGGAATTCCAGCCAATTTGCTAGTCTACCTGGTGATTTTGTCAGCTGAATGCTGGATTTATTTATAAATTACATCTAAACAGTTCAGTTACACCACACAGACATCACTGACAGAAGGATTTACTGAACAATGTTGTGCTGCAATCAGTGAAACTCACCTTGTAAAACATAAAAAAAGACAATAAAATCTGCATATGTTTTCATACAAACTTTAATTTTATTTTCTGCTCTTTTTTTTATACAAAACATTGGCTTCCCACAAGTTCCATTGTTTTCTATATGCTTAAGAAAGTAGATGTGTGGAGATCTTGGCATTCAATACTTTTTCTATTTTAGTATAGCCTGTACCACAATAATAACCTGGTGCTTGCTTTTCCGCCTGCCTAAAATACTTACAGAAGAAAATAAAATGACTCAAACCTCTCTCCACTTCCAAAATGATAAAAAATATTTTTAAATTTCTGAGTGAATCAGACTTTGACAAGGTTTAGAATATGAATGACGAGGGTCTGGGTTACAGGAGATTGGTTGCAGCAAGATTTAAATAGAACACTCAATTTATGGCTGAGTACTGCAGCACTTTGGACTTCTTTTCGTAACTCCCCAAAACACAACTGAATTCTCCATCTCCTAAGCATAAATTCCACTCTTAAGTAGGTCATTAAGGTTGGCTTTTTGTAAAGGTACCCATAAGGTAAAGAAGGCTAAATGATATCACCACAGACTTAGAAAACACGATCCATATAAAATCTCCATCAAAGAGCACTTTTCTGCTTGAAAAAAGCCCCCTCAAAAGCTTCTAAAAAATGTTCAATCAAAATTGTCCTTTAAGAATAGCTTTGTGTGGTTTACCTGAGTCCCATCTCAGTTTCTTCCAATGGATGATGGAACAGAAAGAACTGAAGGTGCTCCATAGGAAGGATCAGAACACGGTGACGCTGATAATTTCAAGCCTAAATTCAATGCCATGAAATTCAATATGTATAAGCATGTTTGGATTTAAATATATATATATGTATATACATATAGTAATTACACTAATGTATGAGTGATGACAGGAATAAAAGTAGGAACAACAGCAGAATATCAGTGAACAGGAACCAATAGCATATGCATTCAGAAGCAAACATTCTTCTGATGTGCTTAACGATGACACAGATGGAATATTGTGTCTGCTGTTGCCCAAGTCATGGCAAAACAGTGGCAAGCAGATTAGGAAGCATCCAGAAGAAAGCATCAGAAATGGCTGAAAGAGATGTATGGACACAGAATGATGAGGAAAAAGAGCAAGACTTGTATTGGTTCAACATGGACTATGGACAGAAGGGACATGTGCATAGAAAAGCATGTATAAAGATAGTTGTTATAAAGAAGACAGGAAGAGCATTTTAATAAAGGATGGGGAAGATAAACTATTTCAACACAGCCACTATTAGAGTGCAGTTTCATCAATATGAAACTCACAAATAACACTTTTTTTTTTAACAAATCTTCTCCTCATGACTGAACTTTTGCACTGTTTAATCACTATAACATTGTTGATGTCTACTCCATAACATATTAATATTAACATATTAAACATCCAACTAATACTTGGATTATGGGTACTCACCAGTATAGTATTTTGGACTTCCAATAATTTTTTTTTTTTTACGTACACAGGTTAAAGGCCCAACCACAAAAATCTGGGACTCTGAAATAACTTATTTGCCACATGGATAGGAACACAATTTATATAAACAGCCCTGAGAAGGTTTTCTGAGGTTAAGAGCAACCCTCAGTGTTTGCAGGAGGAAGATGTGCATGCCTAAAAGACGTAGGTGCTGAGTGAGTTGAGGCCCATGAATGCACACTGCATTCAGTCACAGCTTGGGCTGCTGCAGAGAAAATCATATTTCTGCTAATGTACCATATCTACAATTCAGCTTGTAGTGGAGCATCAGTCCCTCTGTCAGGAAGAGCCCTGTTTCTGGGGCAGGTCTCCATCACATCCTTATATACATTCCCATCAGTTGCACAACTAAAACCCTGCAGTTAATATGGCACAAATCAGGGAAAATTACCTTAAGCGCATTTCTGTAACCTCTCTATTTAGGATGGGACAGGCTTCCATCACGTCTACTACACAGTTTGAGGTAACCTCTGAAGGCAGGAAGATCATGTTTCAGTTTCTGGTGAAGACCTGAAGTACATCCTCCACTGGGATTTTGCAGAGAACAAACTGTGGCTGCAATCCCTCTCAAGAGGGAGATCAGCTGTGTCACATCCTACTACTAACTTCTGGTAATAAGGACTCCATCACATAAATGATGAACCCTACAGAGGATAAAAGGATAATAGGATCCCCTGTGCCCGAATAAGAGGCTGGAGCTTTTATTCACATTTTAACTTGCTTCATTAAAATATCCTGATTACTTCTGGAGTGTGGTCCTGGCTCCCTAGGGACAAATACAGAATGAGAACAAAATCCATTGTCACCATGACTGTGTTACCACAAAAGATGTCTCGGATTTTTTTTTTGCACCTTTTTTCAATGGGAAAACAGCTTGAGGAGCAAGTGCTAAAAATACAAGCAGTTTGAATCCAAGAGAAAGTAAATCTCTGTACTGAAAAATGGTCCAAGATATGGATTTGTGAGAAATATATGCTAATATATAATATTATATAATATAACTTGTTTGGAATGTTTGCAAAATGTTTACGGTATGTTCATATGTTTGAAGAAAGTCTGTATTGTGCTGAAATCCTGAAATGATTGCAGCTTCCTTATGCCTTACAAAAGACATTTTTTTCTTTTTCACTTGCAATGCTGTCATTAGAACAACAATTTTGGGAAAAAATAAAAAAGAGAATAGAAATAAAAAGCCTGTAATTTAGAGAGAAACTAAGAAATCAATAGGTGTACTTCTAAATTCCCTCTTTCAAATCTACAGCGACATCTATTTTTCAAAAATAACTAGCTATTTGTTGCCTTAATTATATGTATAATTATAAAATACTATTGTGAATTTAGCCTCCATTACATGCACTATGTTTAGTGCAGAGTTGGTTTTCATCCTGAAATATTACTTTACACCTCCCTGGACTGAAACACAATCTTCTTGGACTCTTTTTCACTGCCATGTAATCATACACCATTCAATCTTTTTAGACTGCTATCTACTTCTCAATCTGTTCAGTAACTCTAATGGAAGACCCTTGTCCTAAGTTCATTCATTCCAACTTCACGACATATTGCACCCAATAATATGTGTTTCCATCTGACTAACAGTAAGCAGCAGAGAAGCAATACAGATGTTTGTAGTACACTCAGCTCACCCGCAGCAGTGCAGTTGATCTGATACAATTCTACCTGACATGCATTTATGTGCATTCAATTTGCAATTTGTAGTTGATTTCTGCTTACAAAATTTGTTGTTAAATGTGTTTGTACTTTCTTTTTTTACCAGATTGTTGGAAAATCACAGGTAAAATAAAAAATGTAAAAAGAAAATCCATATATATGTACATAAGAATAACAGGCCTTTTTTCACAGATTTTGTTTCCTTTTAAGGTGAAGAAGGGAGAAAAAGAAATGTCTTCATATTTACATAACAATAAGTCAAAATCCACACATTTCAACTCCAGCACAACAGTGGAGATTTATTAAAAAAAAAAAAAAAAAAAAGACCAGCAAAGCCAGGATGCTCTCTCATGAAAAATCTTGATAAACAAAAAGAAAACTTGTAATTACATAACTTAAATCTTTGGAATCATATATGCATTCAAATATGTGCAGAATGCACTTGAAATCTATCAACAAATCAGCAAACAAATCACAGCAACTCACCAAATGCACTGTGAAGGAGGGGAAAAAAATGCTTGCATACTTCAATATTTATATTATAAGTGAAAATTGCATTATGTACAACTCAATTTCTGTGGGTGTATAGATTTAAAGTACCCAAGGCTGACATGGATGAAGGTATCAGGTAACTGAACAAAAACAGTCTTTTCACTGAACAACACCTGGAGCTATTAATTGGAGAATACTGCTATTTGACTATATCTATTCTTGCAAGTACTTTCTTTCCAGGCCTCTGCTTTGAAAACAGACATTGAAATATGAAAGGCTGAAGATGAAGATGAATGGAGCTATCATCAGAAGCTTGAGAGAGAGTTATGAAAGGAAAAATCAAAACATCTGTGGTTTGTGGGTTGTTCATGAAAGTAACTAATCTGAACAGCATTTCCCAAAGCTTGGGAGAAAAGATTAAGATTTATGTAAGAGAAAAGATGGATTTGGAAGCTTTATTGCTTTTTACCATTTGCTTTTTTGACCTCTAAGCAAGCAACTAAATAGCCTGTTTTGAATAAATTACTTCTGAATTGCTTTAATTTACTCGGAGGTCTGAAAAACAAGACCAAGACATCTGAGGTGGAGCATGAGGTGAAATATGCATACATCTGAGGTTAAGTCCTTCAAAAGTCAGGTGGAAAAAAGATTTCACTCTTCTTTTATTCCCTATCCAAAGTGATTGAAGCACATCTAAACTATAGAAGAGCCTTCTTAAAGATTCCAAGTGGCAACAGTAATAACAAAAATGGCATTCTGCCTGCATTTACCGTTGCCATTTAGCACACACACATGAATAGATAGTTTCTATTAGCATTACAGGAGAAATCCATCTACATTTGATACTGTCCAGTGCACTGTGCAAAGGCCTCAATCTCTCATCACTGTTCTGCAGTCTCTCCACACAATAGCCAATATAAAAATGCAGTATTCAGAAGCCAGTATTAAGGATCCAGGTTTCACAAGCAGTGCATAATACAAGGCAAAGCATCTCAATGCAATGGTACAAAATCCCAACACCTTTAAACAATGAAGTACCCGGAGCTTGCTCACCAGAAATGCTTAGCTCAGAGGTGGATGTGACATCCCATTTCTCTTTCAAGTGAAAGTAGCTGAATCAGTACTTAGAGACAAATATCTCAGGCCACTGAGGATGGAGAAATTCATTCTTTGACTGAGAAAAACTGTTTCAAAATCATCCTTTCCTCCCATCCAAAAGATTCTTTTTCAAATAAGGGAGTAAGATTTATGGTTTGACTTTAAACACAGCTGTGTTTCAGTCTCTGCTGAGGCCAATCTGTAAGATAAAAATCTTGTGAATAGAATAACACTCAGGACATGGGAGACAGCAGATTTTTTTTTTCTTCCAGTGTGAGGCATTTCAGAACCAAGAGTATGCTGCCACCACCCATTTAAAAGGGATTCAAAATCAACCTCTTCTTACTGAAGTTGAGACTATTGAACTGCAATGAATCCACTGGGATTTCACAGAAAAAAGGATAAAGACCCTAGCACTCCCTCCTCTCAGCGTGGCTTCTGCTTAAAGCACTTGGATGTTACAGAAAAGGCAGGTATGCCATTACTTCTTCTGATGGGTCCATTTAAAAGAGTGCCTATCCTGTCTCCTATGAAAGGCTTGAATCCATTATTAATTTAATAGGTATCCTAGCATAGTATGTGGTAAAAGTACTCCAGATACATTACCACTTTGCAACCCTTGACTATTCCTTGGAATCTTCTGAAAAGTACTTTTGACATAATAGGAGTCATTACAATGTCCTGCTTCTTCATTAAGATGACCTGCTTCTGATACTCATTCTCTGAGAAAATTTAAGGTTGGACTCTGAATATAATCATTTTGAATGATTCCAATGGTAAAATTGATCTTAACCTTTGTCAACGATCAATGTGAAAAAAAAAAGTTTCAGAGCCGAATGTTGCTGGACCTTCCATCAGTTCTCCAAGACACCTCCTGATGTAGCCTATAATCGTTCAGTTGCATTTTGCCTGTAGAGGGAAGGCAATATCTAAGCAAATCAGTATAGACTTTTACGTGCTGCTGCTTTAATTCCTCTTCCCTGTTCCAAGTCACTATCTCTATGGGTTGCCTCTAAAGTCAAGTAATCTCACCCAGCTGCAAAACGGAATTTGTAGGCACAGACTGAAAATTCTTTGTTTTTCCCATGGAAAGATACTTTGAGGGGGAAAAAAAAGGAAAAGAAGAAAAAAAAGGCTTATCGCATACACTTTGGAAACTCAAAAAAAATGCAATACTCAATTCTTTTGGAAGATAATTGTCCTTTGCCTCTCGTGTTGTCACTCTTCAATACAAAATTTACAATCCCCCCCAGAAGGATGAATATTTTCAGACCTCTCTCATTCAGATTTGTGTTTACTGACATCTACTGGCTGTTCTAATTCATATCTTCATTTGCTCATGGAATTAGAAATGAGTCAGTTTCACACTGCTGTAACTCCAATGACTTTAGCATAATATAAGGGAAAACTACTACTTCCTGTGTCTGTGTATAATACAGAAAATTTAATTCACATGTATTACTTCTAAAATTGTCTTAATAAATTAAGTATGATACATTACCAGGCTACTCATTAAAATGCCTCAAGTAAAAGGACACAATGAAATACAATTGCCAAACTGAAAATCATCCTTCTTAAATTTGTTTCATTTTTGTGAAATCCAATAAGAGCTCCTGTAGTGCAGTAACATATGCTTTCCAGAAACAAACAGTACTTGTAGAATACAACTAATAAAATCATCTATTAACTGTTTAGAAAACAATACTTTCCTACAGCTAGCACTCTACCAAAAAAAATAAAAAATAAAAAAAAAATTAGGCAAGCTGGAAATGAACAATATTCACTGAGAAATGGCAGGTGATATCTTGATTAAATGTTGAAGATATCAAAGGAATTCTTCCAAATGAAATGGTTTTATCACTCACATGAAATACATCAGTTTTAGAAAATTTTCACTGCACATCCTTCTAATATGTTTGAGCATTGCTTAAATATAACCTGAGAAATATGACCACCTCTTGACCCAAAATGAACAAATGCTGCCTGAAACACTGTCTGAAGGGATTCAAGGTAGCTCTTTGAGTAAGCATAGCTGGTCAATACAAACGGGAAAACTTGATTCACTTTTCAAGAACTTCAGAATCACAATTTTTCTTTGTCATAGCAAATTCTGCTGGGATTTTTATTAACCTTCCAACAAAAATATTTAGAAACTTCTCATTTTATACTAAATTAGATGAAGAATTCACAAAAGCATTGCATGGGAATTTATAGAAAACAGTTTGTGTCTGAGATAAACCTGAGAAAAGCCAGCAGACTATCTAGGCTATGCCATTTAGGACACTTCCCTACCAGAACCAACTGCTCTCCTGAAATCAGCAATGCTGTCTGACGTCACCAAAAGCTGAGCAAGTAGCAAGGCTTGCAACCAAATGGCACTCCCCCACCAGCAATGAGAAAAGAATTTCAGTTTCCTGAAATTTCAGCTTTTCCTTTCTCTTTCAGAATGAAATCTATCAACGAAAGTATCACAGCTTCATGCATTCAAAGTATTTGTCACCATTGCTGTTTTTTGGTAGCTTTTAGAATACAAACATAGAGTACTGAAAATGTGTCTGATTTAAATTAACAACATTTTTGTGAGATGAATCCCTCAGTAGAAGTGATTCAGATACCTGGATTATTTTTGTCAACTTGCTAAATTTTAAAGAGCAGCTAGAAAGACCTACTGATATCCTGTGAGTGAATAGATAAAATAGAATGTTCATTTCTGAATACCAATCCGAAAGAAATACACATGTACCTGAAGCCAGAACATGGGATTTCAGGAAAATAGTCTTGCAGAAACCCAGGAGAGAAGAAGAGCAAAGAATACCTGAATTTAGGACTTGGACAGTTCATACAACTTCAGTTCATACATTCATTGTTGGAAGATGTATCAGAAAAATTCAAATTAATAAGCCAACAAACTAAGAAGTATGTGTACAGGCTTAGCTATATTCTACACCATATGCTAAGAAGGGGTTTCCAAAATTCTGTTATCACCCTTCTCAGAATATATAGAAAAAACTTTTACAGTGTGAGACAGTACTGAATGCCAGAAAGCTCATGTGGTTCTTTTAATTCAATTCTGATAGGTGCTACCAAAGTAGGCAAGAGCAAATTAAGAAGCTTAGTAAAATCACAGTTAAATGCTCACTTTAAATATGGAAATGCATTCCTCAGTTCCCAAAATAAATTCTCAGATGAACATACATCATCCTGTAAAGTTTAATTAATGGATTCTTTAAAAAGAAAGAAAGAAAAAAAAAAGCAAATAGCCTTTTTGAAATAGTATAGAAGCTTTAGTTGACCACTGATATGCTCAAGGTGTAATTTCCCCTCTTTTTTGAAAAAGTCACAGTATTTTCTGAAAACTTCATTGGTCAAATCCTTTAGAATGAGACTAGGATCAAACTATAAACCATTTATTTTCATGAATATATTATTGGCACATAACCATGTTAATAGAATGAGTGGTAATCCACTGACACAACCAGAGAATCAAGCATCTTATATTTATATAAGTACATATCCTAGCATTTAGAAGTAACTTTAACTCTTTCATTTAATCCTGTAGTCATATTGCTAAAACAAAATTGTTGTACGGAAGATGAAAATTTTATCTGTAAGGCCAAAATGCTGAGATGAGAAGGCCTTTGTCACAATAACTAAGATCAGCTGCTATTCTTTATTGATGGGGAGAGACAGAGACCAATGGCTTGACTACATTCGTTCTTATGCAGAATCTTAGGACTCCAGTACATGAGAAAAGTGCAAATCAGAACTGTAAAGTCTGGCACCTAGATTACAAGCAGCAAAGCATTCATATTTTAAAATGAGAAGCATATTTTTAGCACAATGAACAATGCATGATTATAAACATTATAAATGTAATGACTATAACAGAACTCCACTCACAGTAATAACTTTCTGCTTTCCAATTTTCTACAAATTGACCTAAAGCCATCCTCAGAAACAAGGCGGTAAAGCAGAGAGGCTGCATACCTTGAAGATCACTGACATCTTGAAAATGTGTCTATCGACTAGGATAGCACAGGAGAAAATGTTTTCTCTGGTAGTAAAGGAAAAACAGGAAGTGAAAGGAAGAAAGAAAAAAGATTAAGAATGCTGGTTGGAAATGTCAGGAAGTAGAGGAATATTAAATATGCTATGCTGGTAGCAAGATTTTTTACTTCAATGTCCAAATTGCACTCTACTCATTTATCCTTACAGAAATCTTCTTAGATAGTTTCTTGAAGGAACAAAGAATGCTCTGTCAGATACCTATCTAAAACCACGAAGAACGTTTTAGAACATGTCTGCATTACTTGGACAGGACCAGGAATGACATCTAACCTTGTAGCAGTAAGCATATTAAATTCAAAATTGAGCATCAATAATTTAAGAAGCGTTTATTATCCTAGTTTATTTCTAGCAATATATGCAACACCTTAGTGGAAAGCAATATTATTCCATCACCTGAAGAACTTACAAAATGAACTCAAATATTTGTTTCATACTTTTAAAATCTTATTCTGCTTCATAAGATGCTTCTAGCCCCATGCATGCTGCTTCTCAGTTATCATAGATAAGAATATCAAAGACAGCCAGCTTTTATTATTAGTCCTGCAAACAAAGTCTAGAGTTTGAAAAACAAGTTGTGCTCATTATGATCATTTATCAGCAAGGATTTGACATTCACAACTTCATTAAATACCTTTGCTGACGACACCACAGAGCAATGTTCCTGTTATCCTGCAAAGCATCACTGCTATCAGCACCACTAAAACGGAAAAAGGGTTTTTAAAAAATGACTCTTTATTAAATTGAAGAATCTGCAGTTTAATTCTGACTATATACATGGAGTAGATGAAGAAAAGTTCATTTTAAAAAGTGCAAAAAAGCCCCTATCACCAGTCTGAGCCTCATTTGAAGACATTATTTAACCTTACTCCGAATGTAAATAACATCACCAAACTCTCTATATAGCCTTTTTTGGACTTATATTAAAGACAATTTCCACCCCAAAGAATTTACAACCTAATGTAGACCATAAGAATCTCATGAAGAAAAGTTACTGTATTAACTAAAAATAATGAAATATATGACTTTCATATCTCGTATATTATTAGATGTAAAATGAAGTGACAGTCAGTCAAACAGCAAAACTAAAATTTTTGTTGGAATATTTTGAGACGGACAAAGTGAGAAGATCTTTTTAGGGCAAGGGAACTGTAGCACTTTATAGCAAAAAAATTTACATTCACTCTTTGATACTGACTGTCATCAGAATAGGAGAAAACCTCAAAAAAGCAGATAATCTATGGCAAGAATCTAACAAAAACTTGTGAATTATTTCAGCTTACATATACTCAGATATACAAGAGAATGTTAAAAAATTAATAATACTATGGTCTTTAGAAAATATATAATTTTTGAAAGGCTGGTAGCATATTGGAGCACCTTCATAAGATAATTTCACATGCATTCGTAAAATTGTAGAATTCCCCCTGTCAAATAGATCATAAATCCATTTTGAAAGTACTTATCTAATCTGAAGGATACTATATCATTTTTTTTCCAGGTTCAGACATCATATTGGATCACTAAATTTATTTCCAAACACGACATAGAAAATACAATGCAATGACATGACTAATATCTGGATTTAGTACAAATACCTTTTGAGATCAGATTGCCGCTCCTCTTCTCAACTTCAAAAAGAGAAAGGTATACTCTTTGTGCTCAGATGCGCAGTTGCTACTCCTAATGAGCTTCAAAGGCCTTTAAATTTGGATCAGTGGGAGCTATGTGATTTGAAGAAATAAGGATATCTGTGTGTAATCCTATCCCACCCAGATTATTAGTGAAATGTAAGAAGATTTAGATTCAACTTTTCAGGGAACACTGAAAAAAATGACCATCTCTACTGTAACTAACAGGCTGAGCTTCTCTGCAAATTTTGTCTCTTCCCTGCTAGCAGAGCCCATCTAAACATTTTAACTGGAGGTAAGCACTTATTCTGTAACCTTTCAGTGTTTTTCCAGAGTGACTGAACTAAATATTTAGGAACACTTCCATATAAAATAATGGAAATAAGCCAAGTCTTACACAATCTGCATTTAGTATAAGATTCCATGTCTAGTCTTCTGTTTTTCATTGTGGTATTAACTACCCAGACTGGCATGCTGAGCATGGTATGTTACTTGTGCCTAGAGCCTGATATTAATACTTAATACCTAGTTCTAATATCTAATTCTTCCTTGGCTCACTGAAGAAACGTATATGCACAACAAAAAATTCAGTGAATTTCACGCTCCATGTTACATGTTTTCAAGGGCTGCATGTGCTTGGCAGATGGGTTCTGCCATGCTCCAGGAGAGAGGTGTGGTGATGTGCTGAAGCAAAGCACAGTGCTCACTTGCCAGGCTGCGTGCTTAGACAAAAAAACAATAAGAGTGAGTGGGGGAAGAAGGGAAGGAGAAGGGAAGGATTCAGATTTTCCTCAGCTGGTTCCTCTTCATCAAGTGACCTTGCATATATGAACTTCATGGAACCACAGTTGAGTGGTTTATTTCCACATACATGAGGTCTTGCATGTTGAAAGAGAAGTGGAGATAGATGCTGAAATTTAGCAATTCTTTTAAGAAAATTCAAAATCATGGAACTCTATAAAATGTTCACAAGCAAGGACTAAATGGAGGTCAACTGCTTTCCCCATGGGGACAAAAATTTATATCAATTTATATCAATTTATCCAGAGCCTTGTTCAGTTACTCCCTGAATGTGTCCAAGACTGGAGATCCCACAAGCTCTCTGTGTAATCTGCCTCCAGAATTGATTACCCTCATGTTGAAGAATTTGTTCCTTACACCTAGCTATGACTTGTGTCCAGTTTGTCATTTTCTCACTGAGCACCTCCAAGTCTGTCCTCTCCTACCTTCTGTCATGAGGTAGTTGGAGTTTTACAGAATAAGTTGCAATTAGATTTTCCCTCCTCCTTCTCCATCTCTTTTCATACATCATATCTTTCAGTACTCAAATGTACATCAGACATATAAAATAAAATGTCTATAACTGCTGCTTCTGTTTCTATTATTGGTTCTTCTGGCTTCCGTGATACAGCTAGAGATGTAGTACAATAAAAGTAAAGGTATTTTGACAATGCAAATTTAACTGAAGTAACTATGCATTCCTGCTAGTATATCTCTACCACAGAATAAATATGACCATTGGTGCTCATAATGACACTATATTCATTCAAAGAAAATGTTGAAATTTTTTGGTAAGCTGTGTGAATTATTTTCTATTGACTTACAGAACAAGTTGCCTTTCCTTCTTGTACATCCATGGAGTCACAGGAAGACAACCGAAAACAACTAGTAATGGAGTAGAATTAAATGATGTGCACTTCACAGAGGAGTATGTTAATAAGCACCAAACACTTCTGCCTAGAGTTTCTGCATACACTTCCTTATGTGCTCATTACTTTAAATTAGGAAGAAGACAGAGGATATCAGCTTAGGGGTTTCACCTATGGATGTAACTGTCATGTTAACAGACTCAGATATAAATTTGAAGAAAAGTAAACAATACACTCACACACAAATGAGAGTATCCAAAAGTAAACCAAAAGGCTGTGCATATTAATCTTAGCAATTCTGCTTTCTGGAAACAGTCAGGGATGAAATCTGATTCTCAGAATAGATTTTCAGACTTAGAATTCCCAAGTTTGGTCAGAACAGTTAATTTAGAATCCCCTAGTGTCTAAAATGTGATCCGCAATTTTCATTTTACCAATTGTTACACAGATTGAATGCTACAATTATTTTTCTTTACAATATGTGCTGCTGGCAAGTGAATTTCTTTCCTTAATTGTATAGAACTTGAGAATTGGAATGCTAAAAGACATTTTAAAACATTCTAAATAAAAATCCACCATTTCAGCCCTATGCCACATCACAGGCACTTAGTACATCTGGCAAGCAGAGGTTCACAGCAGCTGTATTACAATGCATATCTCAGCTTACTACTGCTAGAGAGGATACCTACAGTATCCTCAGTATTTAATCTCAACATAGAATTACTGCTTCATGAATAAAACAGATACTGTGAGCTGTACATGTAATGTAAGGGGATGGGAATATACAAGAACAGGATAAAAGTTGCTTGTTTTTTTTTCAAACCCACTCCTCAGCTGAAATCCTCCAAAGACTTGAGGCGTATTTATGATGCTGTTCCTAACAATGTAATAATAAATTACAAAAGAGGGTCATCAGCACCAGCAGCAGACAGATGAGTGTGTTTTGTTAGATGAAAGAAGTAAAACTATAACTCCATCATACTTTGAATTTGGGTTCTCTCTGCAGTCTAGAGATAGGAGCAGGATGCAAGGCACACGTCAATATGAATTTAATATAATTTGCTTTGTTCTAATAGGGAATCTGGCATGGGCAATTTTCAGATCAATTTTCTTTCCAAAACAATTTACGTACAATCATTCCATTTCAGTAACAGGCATTGCACTTGTAGAGAATGGCTGCTTTTCAGAGAGGATTCAGACCTTTATCTTGTTATACATTCTTCAGTTCCCTCAGCTGGGTCACAAGTGCAAGCCAGAATGTCCGACAGAAAGCCTATAGGGTGTCAAGGCTTTTGCCCTAAGAAACAGCTTGGAAAATATATTCCAGAAGGGTCAAGTGACAAGGGGAAAAAGATAAGAAGAAAAGCATACATATAAACTGAACGTTAAAATCTTTTTCCTCCTGGAAATATAACATGACAGTTTGTGTGAATGGCTCTCACATGATGTTGTCACCCTTCATTCTGTAACTCTGGCTGAATGACGTCTAACAGAAAGCTCTTCTCACCTATCCTTTAGGGATTAGACTTTTGGATCAGACTGAGGTAACTTCTAATAGATGGATGTTAAAGACATCACAATCCTTAATGCAAGGAAGATTCTTGCCAACAAACATTTAGTGGTTTATTTTCTATATTGCTAATGCTATATAGAAGTAACTGTATGATTGTAAAACCTCGTTGTGTCAATATGCAATTGATCACTGCCCTTTCTTACTAGTGAGAAAATGTACAAATGAAATGAGAGGTGCAATCTATTAAAGGAATTGAGGAAGTAGGTAACTACATAGATGTTATAAACACGACAAAAAGGTGCTTGTATATCATACCAAATTACAAGTCATGAGATTTTGTACATTTCAATTTTTCTCTCTCAGTGATTACATTATCTGATAGTCCATCATTTGCAGTACTACTCACAGTCCTTCCCTAACACAAAGAAGTACCATTAAGCATCCTCCCTGGTACAGTTGTTATGACTAGGTTCTATATGGTAAGCTCTTTGATGAAGGACAGTATTACAGGTACAGTGTTGCACTGTATAATACAGCTATAGCTGTTTAAATCCAACAAATAATAATGCATTGAATAATATAGCTATTATCACTTGCTTGAAGCTCCATTCGTTTAAAAAGTAATTTTGCTTACGTCTTGTCTCATACTACATTAAAAAAAGCCCTACAAATCATAACTGTTCAGCGCATGCTAGGTCAACTTCTTGTTACATATTACAGACACATCAGGTAGATGCGTTGCTCTGTGATATTCAGAGAGATGTCAGAAAGGCAGAGCTAGACAACACACCACCACACAGATACACCAGGCTAAATGATCTAAACCTGAGTTGACTCCATGCAGCCTAAATGCATTCACCTGGTGCAGTTTTATCCTAAAAAACCGACAGCTTGCACAGCTGCTGTGCTTTTTGTAGTACCTGGGCTATTCTCTCTATATGCTACAGAGTAATTTTTCACCTGAGGAGTTCATGGCCTGGAAAAACAAAGCCATAAATGGAAAATAAGAAGAGAATAAGAGAAAAATACTTGATTTCTCCAGTATGTAGCCTGTCATGAGCACATCTGCATGTACTAGTTCATTAGAATTAGTAACAGGAGGAAAACAAGCAAAGTAACAGGAGGCACAGATATTGCTAGACTCATGGAGTTCTGCTTTTGTGCTTTGTGCTTACTTTCTATATAACTTACAGACAAAAGGACATTAATGGAGATGACAGTGGTTGTGAGAACATTCGAAAATATCTTCAGTTAGTTATGACTAAGCAGTATCATCATATGATTTTCAAAGTTTTCTGTGTGTTGTAGATACAACTGTTCTGCAGATATTTATTGCATGTTAACCTGATTGTTCAGTAAAAAATGTCATTTTTTTTTACTGTATGAAAAGCAAGAATTTTAGGTGGGTGTTTGGACAGTCCTCCAAAAGGTTAGGCAAGACTCAAGGCCCATACATGACATAGGAGGATATGTAATTGTATTAGTTAGTTGATGTAAACAAAGCAGTAACTCAGAACGATTGATAAAATCTCAGTGTGTAAATACTATAAGCATAATTTCTGAAGCAAACATTCAAGCCCCTCAGTTGAACTAGCCTTCATACTTGCCATGAGTAAGAGAAGCATGTTATAGAAAATACTCGCACATATGCCAGGAGACACACTCTAAAATTAAAAACAAGTTTTGTTTGCTTTGTTTTCTTGTTTATTTGTTTCTGCACAAGTATCTGTACATGTTCTGTTGCTATTTTGTGACTAAATTACTCCGTTATAACAAAATTGATGGATTATCCTAAAATGTGATAGCTGGTAAAAAAGCTTTGCAGAGGTCTTGCTTGGAATTTTACTGTGACAAATTTGGGATGACGAAAATCTTGTAAGTGGAGCTTCTCTAAAAGGCCAGGTGTAGAGGAATACATCAAATGCATGAGAAAGGTTCTTTTTCCAGACAGTACAGCACAGTGAGACTGAAACCCTAATTTATCACTCACATTAATTCTGTAGATTAGTATGCTATGTGGTATACATTTATCAGAAACTCAGAAAGTCACTGCAAATTGTCAAAACAGCTATTCAGATAAGGCAGCTAATTCACCCAGACACAAATATATGTGATCAGAGGAGGACAAATCCCTTCTGAGCAGGATGCTGGACTTGGGAAGAAGGAGCACATGCGAGACAGAAGCATGATCTTACCAAACCAAGCAGGTATCCCTAGGGGCAGAGAGAAGGTCACAGTGCTGGAGTGCTCTGGCTCTGATGTCTATCATTGCTGGTGAGGGCTGTGGAGATTTCCTAGTCTAAGTAATGGAGCAGGAAGGCTCCTTACCACAGAAAGAACAGCAGAGAAGGGGTGGCGTGCAGCCCTGCTCAATATTGTGCAAGCGGAAATGGGAGAAGAAGATAGAAGAAAAAAGTGTGTGAAAAGCTCATGGCAATTATAATGCTTCACATTGGTACCCAGTGCCAATGGAAATCCCCTATCTTTGCTTACATAGGTATTTTTGGACAGTGTTGGCAGTAATGCAAACACAAACACCTCTAAACAATACAAACCTATTTACATAATGTATTACCCATGTACACAGTAGTACTAGTTATCTGTCAAATGCAACTTACTTTTTCCCGCTTCCAAGCAAAACTTTTAATAAGAATAAAAAGGCATTCTTCTAGTTTCAGTAAAGTAAAACATTGCTTGAGTAAAAAAAATTTAGGGGAAGCATCAAATAAATGCTTGAGATTTAATGAAAATAAAAGTATTTACTGTGACTGAATAAATCATTTTAAACTGGATTAGTTTCACGTACATCTAATCTTCGGATTTTGGGAAATGATTTCCTGAAGAAATTTAGCATGGATCATTATCTAGTACTACTGTTCATTCCATAAAATCTGGGTATACTTATGTCCAACAAGGAGATTTGAACTTGTCTACTGGATTTACCTTACATTTACTTCTGAAAGCTTTATCTTGTAATCTGATCTGAGCTAATGACATTTAGGCTCTCATAATCCTGCTGCTGTGCTAGTGCTGCACATGAGCAGAGAGGCTTTTCCCTGCTTTAAATCGCATGATCGAGACACCCAACATTTAAGCTTATACCTCAGGAAGGGGTGTGAGACTAGCATAACAGCTACTGACTCGCTGTAACCTTGGGCAAATCACCTCACCCTTGAATGTCTCATTTTAGTCTTCTGTTAAACATGAATAATAATACTGGAGAGTGCTTTAATGTCTTTGGATGAAAGACTTAATATAGTGCAAAGTATTTTTATTTAATATCAGAATATAGCTTTCAAAGTAACATCTTACGTGGAGTGGAAAATTATGATCTTATATAATCTGTTGTATACGGGCACTGACAGTTTATCCTTGAGGGTCTGGCAAGAAATAACTATGAGAAGGTAATGGCTGTGAAGAATATTTTTCTTTAGCCATGACAAATCCCCTAGGACACAAAGGTATTAGCAATTAGTTTTGTTCCCTTTTGAGAAAAATATATTAAGCGAAAGGGAAATCCTCTACTCACTTGGGGTAAATGCACCTAAAGCCCAATTATTGTTCTTTCTGGACAGATTTTTTTCTGATTCCAGACCTTGAATGGACATCTTAGCTTCTAATAGCATAGACATAATGAATGAGAAAGTACGTAGGCACTATTTTGCATAAATTTCCCCACAGAGAATTAATGTTTGTTGTACTTTAACCACAACCCAAGCAATAGCTCAGAACCAAACTTAGTATTTCAATGTCAAATTTATAGGAGTCACAGGCAGTCTACTCCCATTCATATGCCCAAGGCAAACTCCTGGATATTGTTAGGCTGGGAGCTTCAGTCTTTCCATGTAGACTGGAGGAGCCTGCTGAGCCTGGTCCATACACCTCTGCATATCACGTGGTTGTGCAGGAACATTGCAGGTCTCATTATTCCACCACAACAGAAAGGTTTTACAGCACTTGAGCTTTAGATGATGATTTAAAAGCGTGTTTGCCACCAGCATATCAACAAGCCTCCTTCATTAGATATTTGTGATCCAGAACTATACCATACCCTAAACTGTGGGCCTTATAAAATAGGGCCAAACTCCCATCAGCATGGGGGTGTGTTGAATGGAATTCAGGCCAGAGATATCAACTGAGTACACATTTATGGAAATGGTTAACCTTGCTACTGGAAGACCGAGAGGGCAACTCACAGGTGGGTATCAAGTAAATATTTGCAACTGGGAGCTTTAATGACTTGTTTTGTTCAAGTTGTTTTAGAAAATGCCTCTGAAGAGAAGACGGTTTGTACCACAAAGTAACAAAATATTATCTTGGAATCAGAGGTATTAAAAACAGACTTGAAGACAGCAAAAATCATAAAGTACAAGAAAGTGTAAAACCTTCTAAACTAATTGCACTTAGAAAGCTTTCTAGTTGAGGCTGAGCTCCTCCAGTGTATTTTTAGAAACCCTGAAGAATCTCAGTGAGAAAAAATAAAATAAAATAAAATAAAATAAAATAAAATAAAAATAACCTTTCTGAAAGCATTTTTCTCTAATATTATAATCAGAAATTGAGTTAGATGAATGGAAAACAATTTCAGAGAACTGTTGTTTCAGGAAGAGAATCTTAGAAATACCATTCTATCTTTATTTTGTTGGTGCTTTTTTGTTGTATTTTGGTTACTCACTTTTCACCACTAGCTGGCCAAGCTAATAAACTGCATGGGTCACACATGGGAGAGCGGTCTGATAAATGAAAAATTAGAGAGATTTAAATTTAATGCCGGCTTCTCCACTAAATAAATATTCAAATGATGGGAACAGAAATGCTGAATCAGAAGTACAGTGGCACAGCTGTTGTTCCACAAATAAATAACCTAAGGAAATTTGTATCTACTCAAATGGAGAAGAGATAGTAAATAAATATTACCTGGAAAGAAATTCTGGCAAAACCTTTATAGAAAAAACAAATCTTTTCCAACCTAGTAAATGCAAATATTTGTTTGCATGCTGAGGAAACCAAAAACCTCGAATAATTTTGGCTACTACAGGTTACTTATTTAGCATCTGTATGTCCTTTCCTTTAATAGAAAGCTAATACTCTGTTCTCCCTTGGAGGCTTGTTAGAAGATAAAATACCAAAGGATAAAATAAACACAAATTAAGTGGCAGTAGGAATTCTAAGAAAAGAGTAATTCAGTTTACAATTTTGGGGGATTATTCAGTGGGTGAAATGGTTTGTACTTTGCACTATAAGTCATTTTCACCTTTTTCAGGAATGAAGCCAACAGACTACAATGGCATATACGTAGAATCAAAGTTTTCATAGGATCAGCACTGACCATACATCAATTGGCCAAAGAGTTCCAACCATGTACTATGGTTATTAACAGAAAAACAACATAAAACAGATTGCTTCTTATACATTTATAGCTCATCCAAATACCTCTTACCCATTATATACTCAGACACCAGTTTCCATGCAAGGAATGTTTTTTAGTAAATTGCTGCTAGGCAAAAAAAAAAGCAAAAGAATTAAATCAAGCCTGTCCATAACTGATCACCCTACCTCAGATACACACACATGCTGAAGATTTGGTTTTCAGAAATTACGGTATAATAAGCCTCCAAAATATCCAAAGGACTTTATATTTGGAATTATTTTTTCTAACTAGTGCTCTTCATTTATACATTGCTGAGATGTCCTGCTCTCTTTCTAGCGTGTGGAGAGAGTCCTCCCTTCCTGTACACTTTTATGAAAATTTTCTTCCCCTCCATCTGATCTACTTTCCTTTATTTCAAATGATCATGATGTTGAAAGGGAAAGATGAGGGCAAATGGCTGAACATGGGCACCTTCTCTTTGAATTCACCTCTGAGCGCTAGAAACTGCATCAAGTGTTTCCTCTTGCAAATCAAGTTGTTTGAATGTTCACTAAAAAAAGCCCAAGGTAAGATAAAATGAAAATCACTATGAATAGCATTTGTAAACATTTTCCAGCTTTTTCTGTAGCCTCTCCTCTATTAGTGAGAAATAGGTAGTAGCAATGGCAGTTTTCCAAGACACGGTCCTGTTTTCTCTCTTAACTTCAGTCACAACTGACTCCTTACATTTTAGGATAAGACTTCACTGCTGCTAAGGTCAACTTTCAAAAGTACCAAATAGCAACAGCAAACCATAGGTTCTTTTATTAAATATCAAACAAACCACAATATATGACTGCAAGAGGTAGAAGGGAGAAAGATGAAGCTATTGCACTGTGTAGTAGTTCAGGTGACAAACCATCAATAACAGTGGCAGAAGGGAAACAAAAGCTTTGTTATTCAAAAGGGGATTATTCTTGAAACATCTGTGAATTTTAGTATTTTAGTTAGTTTGAGCTGCTGAACCTATGTTATTCAGTGCATATATGGCCTGTAGCATATAGGTCAAAGAAAATAAATGTTATTAGATCTTGAGTGCCTAACTAACTTTTAGAGAAATGTTATAACCAAGGATTGTTTAGAAAAAGATCCATCCTCTGCAACAATGGTGGATCTTATAAAAAGATTTTGTCTTTTTTGTCTTGTCTTTTTCTTGATTATTGTTATTCAGAACAAAACTAGTGTTAGACATAGTAGGACTTAATCATGTGAGTACTCACAAATATCATGACTCATCCCCCTAATGACAATGAAGTTAAATAAATCAAAGTCACAGGTATTACACTAACAACAAAGCTTGTGACAAGGTAAAACTGCTTTGTTCATAGATCTGTCACAGCTCAGCTCTCACAGCCTCCCAAAGATCAGGGAATAAAAGCATGGAGTAAACCTTCAGGAACTGAGGTTACTACGGTAGATTATGGTTGTTTTGTTTTGTTTTCTCTCTGCTACTCTTGCAACTTTTTTTTTTCTTCTTCTTTTTAAGTTAACCTACTTTCTCTCTTGGCATAATCATCCAGCTCTATGGCCTTGCTAATTCTGATTGGTTTATACACAAATCAGTTTTGACAACCTTTGCTGATCTCAGACATTAAAAACAAGAAACACAAACACACTCCACACCACTGAGAAGTATTTGTTTTGTTAAATATTGTCTAAATCGATTAAATATATATATATGAATACTGCAGTGGATTAAATTCCGTTGCCCTTTCACCACAGAAGAATTCTTTTGATGCCAAAGCAGTATTTGCGGTTTCACTGGCATTATGAAGAGATGGTAATGTTTATGCTAATTTGCAATGCACAGGTCTTTTGATCAGAGCTTTTTATTTTCATCATTTTGATTGACTGTCAGCTACACTAATTATTGTAGAACTACTGATCATTTCTTTACTCCTAAATAGGATATGCTGACATGTTTTCTGTGGCATTATTTAGCCTGCTGATATAAGAAGAAATGGTGTTAGACCTAATAGGCAAAATTTTCACGCCCAAATCTTTCAAGGAATGCACTTTGTGTGCTTAAGAAAAAAATAAAGTTTAACTGAACAAAGTTCCTGGAAACAACATATTTTAAGTTAAAGAAATGGAACTGTGGGAAGTATTGAAAGGCTTCCCATTTATTTGTGTGCATATTCTTTTAATACCTTTCTTTCTGAAATCCATTCCACATCAAATAAAAGTCCTGAAATAAATTACTCAAGCATTTGATTTCCCCTAAAATTACTTGTAACTAAGAACAAATTCCAAGTTCAGCAGATTTTTTTCAAATGGCACTTGTAGACATTAGTCTGAAGTCCAGTTTGCCTTAAAGAATACATCTTAACCAAAAAAGTAAGGTTTTTTCATTTATCAGCCAATCCCATATATCAGACAAAATAAAAAAATATATGGATAACGCTTCAGGAGAGGAGCTAGAAACAATGCTAAGCCACAGTTTCAATGAAAAGACTGTAGACTGTGCAGATGCATGTACTATAGTAGTGATAAATTTAGCCTTATATCTCTTGATTGGTCTGTAAAAAGTTTGGGCAATGGGACAGAAACAACACGATAAATCCCTATTTACTTCTTTGGCAACTTCTTTCTTAAGATCAATTCAAAAACATTACATCGACTGACTACTTAGTTATTTTAAATTCACTTCAAATTTCCCAGGGTACTATTCCTGTACTGTTTTCTGCAGTAAACCCCCAAACCTGTGAAGTGCAAGAGGGATTGTGAGGAGAAGATTAAGAAGTGAAAATGTGCCATGTTTATCTTCTACACTGCCATCCCAAGAAGGTTCGACAAGAATTTTCACTGCCTGCAGTACAAATACTCTTTCACAGGGAATTAGGATCTAGAATGCTGTAACTTCTGGAGTTGTAGCATGCAAGATACAGGAAAAAAAAAAAAAATCATGAAGTCAAGATGGAAGCCCATGTGCTGCTTTTATACAGGCAAACCACAGAACAGGGAGCAAACCTTGCTATCCCACACAGGACCAACACAGGTCAAACTTGTAAATGTGTCTTCAAACAGTGGTAAGCAATTAAGATGAAAATGACATCTTGATAGTTACTTAAGCACCATTATATTGAGTTATAACTGAGCAAGCACAACGTAGATCACAGTAGAACTTCCAAAGTTCCTCTGAATTTGGGGTGCTGATGATACATGTTGGCTTCTGTAGTACTGAGGAAACACAATAGAGCTTGTTATGTAATTGTTATCTAATTTTCCATATTTGGATGATGGAATATTTTGGCTACAAACCCAGATCCCTGCAGATGGTATTTTCTCCCCTCCTTGAAGTTCCACTTTTTCCTTGCATTGGGTAAAGCAGAAGCATTAATAAGGTACCCAAACTAGAAAGTTCCTTTGACTTACATAGATCTCTCAATAACAGAAAATGATCACAAGAGCTCTGTTCCCTCAGCTCTTATGTTCTTAAGAGCAGCAATGGAAGCTGGGTTCCTGTTGTGTAGTAACAGGAGTAGGGTGAGGAGAAAACAGACATTTTTCTAACTAAAAGAACGGCTCTCTTGTCTCAGGAATAACACCTACAAAAAGGGTGTAGCCATCTTTGCTTCGTGGTTATGAAATATGTTATACACAGTGCAGGTACATGTCTGTATGCAGATCATTGATCAAATGTTTGTCAGCTTTCAAGATAAGGCAGAAATAAATGTTAAACTCACCTTATTGAGATGAGCTGCCTTATACTGAGCTGATGGTTTGCTGATCACTACACGTTACAACGAGTAGGACATATTTCTGAACTAAAATTTTAACGTCTAGATATTAAAGATCAGTATCAATGAAACACAAAAACCCAGAACAATCACATCAATAAAAATTTACTGCGGTGGGATATTTAAAAATGATAATGAGGTTTAGTACTTAAACTAATCACACTACTTCCAGTGAGCATCATTAGTGCTGAATCTCAAAGAACTGTAATCTCAGAAAAGGTTTGAGAGGCACTGATGATTTGCAGTACTTATACAGGAAAGAGCTTTGTTATTCCAAGAATAAAATTTAATCTCTGATAAATTCTGCAGGAGGATCTGAGACACTATATAGTCTCCTAGTCCTTTTAGAATTTTTGGTAATTTTCAAATATTCAAATATTTTCAAATATTCATTGCATGCCAGGTAGGTCTCTTTTGACCTCTACATATTACCTGAAGACAAAGAGGATTTGTTTGCACGCTGAGTAAAGAAAACAGGAAAGGCATTGCAAGAAGAAACAGCAATCTAAATTATAGGCCTCAGGAACTCTTTCTAGTATCTCCCACTCAAACCAAAATTATTGCTTTGAACCCGTGGTTGGGAGCAGGAGGGAAAAGTCATATGAGTTCACATTTTACAGGATCCCTAACTATGTATGGTCTTTATTTCCAGAAAAAGTACATAGCTCTGAATAATACGCTTTCTATTTATGGAAATACACACGTATTACAGGCCTAAAGGGGCAAACGCTTCTATGACGAACCCTACAGCTCACGCTTCCGTTCAAAGTTGCCAAAGTTTGAGAACCACCACAACTGTGCTCCCGTTTGCTTAGCAGCCTCAGCTCTTCTATTGTGATAGGACAAGGGGAAATGGTTTTAAACTAGTAAAGCAAAGATCTAGGAAAAAGGGTGATAAAACACTGGCACAAGCTGCACAGAGAGGTGGTGGACTACCTGTTCCTCAAGACATTCAAGGTCAGGCCAAACTGGACTCTGAGCAACCTGATATACTTGTAGGCATCACAGTTTGCTGGGAGTCAGACTAGACGGCCTTTAAGAGTCGCTTCTAACTCAAAGGATTCTATGTTTCTATGATTCCTTACTGATTATCTCAATTCAAGGAGATAAGATAGATGCTAATTTTCAGTTGCATATTGTAATCTGTTTTTAACAATATTCATGGAAATAATCTGTATTACCAGCATGTTTTATGCCTCACAGAAAAGCAGTTTTTTCTGATATTTTTGAAAACAGCATTAAAGACGATTCTTTCTGATTACTGCCAACACTGAAATGTCTCTCGTGATTAGACAACTACAATAGCTTTGAAATCTGGAATTCTTTTTAAATTCCTCCTACTCCTTTAAAAAAAATTCTTCAAAAACATTAGAAATTTCCTTGAAGGCAAGGGGAAAAATGATATACAAGTGTATTTTTTTCTCCTCCCTACATTTTAGAATCCCCTAATTTTCTTAGGCCAGAAGCCTCGTGGAGTCATGCAATTAACCTGAGACAGCTGTCACTTTTATTCTATATTTAATAGGAAAAGGGCTATTTCTTTCCTTCTAATGGACGACAGTCTTAAAAACCTACCAACACCAGAGGTGCATAACAGAATTTATTATGTGCTAACTTTGAGATATTTAGCCCTTTGAAATGCAAGATTAAAAAAAAAATAAAAAGAAGAAAAAAGGACTTTAAAAACATTTGTAAAGATCAACAAATGTAGCAGACTTTGAATAACAATATATATGCTACTTTCTACAAACCAAATTCTGGCCTTGTAGTTACAAGATTTGGCTTGATGCTGCATGCAAGTCTGAATGTAAAAATTGTTGAAAAAATAGTTCAATGTTTGTAGCAGGTGCCAAGCTGTATCTGCCAGTGGTCTGTATTATTATATTAAATCTCCATAAACCTTGTGGTTCAGCCTAGGAAGCTGAGGGACAGAATGGAGCAAATGGGCAAGAAAAAACGTTATGTAAATTAAAACTGTAAATGCCACATTCTTAGCCAATGTCTTATTAAACCACTAGATTTTTAATTACAAATGGTTTTTTTCATAGAATAAATTGCATGTGTGAAGACTTATGCCACTATTAACAGAAATGAGTGCTAAATGAGGGGCAGCATCCTATAGCACTTCTCTGTGTGTATAGATGTGGCCAAAACCAGTTGACATGTCAATCAGTTTATCATATGTTCTGTTAATTGACAAGGAAAGGGGATATTGTCACTACGTTAGTAATAAGTGCAGGGCAGTGGAAGACTGTTGAGGTTTCACATGGGCAGATACAGGACTATGTCCCAGCATATATTCTTTCGTATCACTTAATTCTTTAAACTGCAAACCATTTTTTAGTCTTCTTTGTACTGACAGACTGACTAGAGCAGCCAAATGGGAACCCAGCTTGCTATAATACATACAAATATACTGCTATTAATAATATACACACTAGCAGAATTAACAAATTTCTTTTACTTTATCATCAGAGCCTGTTTATGCTGCTACAAATAAATAAATAAAAAGAAGGGCAAATTTTTCTTAAGAAACATTGTTTTGCAGAGTTTTACAATAAGAGATTTCTTTAAAGGTGATTAGACAGCACACCTGTATATAGTGACCTGTACATGGGGTAATAAGTAAAAACATTCAATTGTAAAATGACTAAAATTCATCTGGAAGTCACTGACTTACAGCAGCTATAAAGGTGTTCTGTGTAATTTCATTTAGATTTTATTGTAGACAGGGATTTTAAGGGCAAGGTTGTTATTTTGAACAGTTAAAACCTATTCTTCTTGAGATGACTAAATGAAGCAGAAGTTGTTCATGAACTTCAGACAGAATTACATTCTTGCACCAAGCCATAATGACATCTAGACAGATGTCGTAGTAGTGATGAAATTTTGCATGTAGGAATAGTGTGGAAAATTGGATTTAAGATACTTAAATAGTATTTGTATGTTTATTTTCTTGATTTTTTTTGGCTATAGTTTGTGAGAAATCCAATCCTCACAAGTGACCTTGGTGGTTTCAGAAAGGACTTGGCAAATAATTTTCTGGACAATTTCACCACTACAGACATAACGTTTCCCCATCTTTAAGTCTGCCTAACAGCTAAAATGTGCAATTTTCTTTTATATTCTTGTATGCTCTTATACTTTTTCTAACATCAAGATATCTGAACAGGCTGCTAAATCCCTTCAGGATCCTTCAGATAAGCTTTGGTGTTGCATCTGAAGAAAATATATTTTGTATAATACAGATTTACTCATGTAGAAAGAAAAGCACAGTGAACCTGCAGTGTTCACCATTGCAGTCACTAACCCAGTCCCTCTTGTAGATTACCCAGTCTCTTCCTTTCTAACTCTGTCTGTAACTTTGCACAGAACACCAATAGGGACCCAGCTCCCTAATGTTTTTCAGAGAATTTTTACAAATTAAATGAAAAAAGAAAGGTGCAAAAAATTATGTCTGTGTATGTACGTCAAAGGCATATATATATCTACTTTAACTCTATAATGAATAGAAGGAGATAGTGTTCTCCTGTATACTGATGTGACATTAGATAATCAGAGAAGAAAAAAATTGAGAAGAACACCATTTACCTCCCAAACTGTGCAGAATATGACTGAACTGAAGCCCTGCAGTTTAACTGGCCACGCTTACTATACACTTGACAGGGCAAGAAAAGGTAGAGATATGGCATGCTGCATAAGCCATCTGCCTTTCAAGAACACAAATTTTTCATAGATGGCTTGCAGGCAGCTTAAGACCCCCAATCCACTGCTGGTATAGATACGTTAAATCCTTTCTCTCGGTCTAAAGTTTGAAGTGGGTATAAGTCAACTGACTTGTTGCTGGTTTGGATTTGTCTAAGAAGGAGTATCAGCCTGAATTGAGAAAATATGGGATGGAAATGATTAAATGTAAAATGTTTTAACTCCCACTTGATTTTTCCAATAAAATTGACATTCACTGACGGTTAGGATCAGTTTTCTGACTGAGCTGTGACCAACCTCCAAATTAATTTTTCTACCAGATGCCACACCTTATATAATGCTAAATAAGACCGGTAAGCTAGACATTTTTGAATTCTGATTAAAGTTTAACATTTGGGAGTACTTTTCAAGGTCAACTTTCCCCACCCTCCCTTGTGTACAATGTCATTATCTATTTGCATCACACCATCACCAAGAAATACATCCAAAACAAAGGCTCTCTAATGTTGGCTCATATAGGAAAACACAGAAATTATTTCTACTCAAGGAAGTTCAGATTGAGCCAATAAAAAGGCGTGTGCAATCAGGTAGAGGGCAAAAAACACATAAATAGGCAAAGACATCCCCTTGTCTTGATTCTTTGTACTATGCACATACAAAAATCAACATTTCAACACAGGAATTCCCACATTTCATTTTTCAGCCTGACAACAGTTTAAGGGGTGATCTCTACCCATAGCTCATTTCTTGTTTTTGTGACAGTTTGTCACCTGCTGAGTTTTACCATTACAGCTGTGTATGGTCAACTCCATAAATAGGGTCACAAAACTCAACTGGAGTTAAAAACAATCGTTTCAACAACTGCAGCAAGGATATGGCTCAGGAGAAATGTTTAAAGTTGCGAATGAAACATCTAAACTGTAACATCTAAACTTCTGTATATGGATAAAGTTCTGTTCAAGTTATTAAAATCTCTGATGCTGACTCATTATTTAACACTTGTGATTTTCAGAATCTAGATGACACAAAAACTTCTCAGGCACCATTAAAAAGGTGGAAATCTCTCTTCCCAAAGTTTTGAAGCTGGTGAACATTCTTATACAACAGGAACAACCGGCAGATTCATTTCTCATGCAGCCCAATTCCACTACTGTGTTTATATATCGTTTGATCTAACTCTCTCCATTACTTTAGATTTAATCACAGCCTCCATAATAATGTAACTCCTATCAAAATGCATGTCTTCTGAAGATTATAGGTGACTGACATTGAGAATCTGATAAAAAGTACCAAAGGGAACTCTTCCATGGACTAAGAAGAAAAAATGAATGAGACAGCCCATTAACAGAAATTTAAACTGTAAAAATATTTTCGTCTTGCAGACTCACTCTCCAAGAATTAAGTGTTCATTTGCCCACTCATGACAGTACATTTTATTCAGGGTTTTGTTGTACTACTTTCCTTCAGTTAAGTTTTTTTTCTTTCAGAATCTAACTGCTAACATGATGAAGGAAATTTGATTAGTAATAACTAAGCTACCTGCTATTTCACCACAATGTAGTATTAATGGGAATAACAAAGGATAATGGAATTAAGAACTTAGTAACAGCTCAAACAACATCCCTTTACATCAGACTAATTCCAGTGTGTTTCTGTAGTAATCTGTTCTGCACCACTCCAGTGTGCTTATGCAATCAGAGCAAAGAGCTGTTACCAAGGAAACCAATCAAACCAAGACCCCTTGTGTGCGAAAAATGCAGATATTTAACCCCAAAAATCCCATACAAAATAACTTGAAATAGGAAACCAGGCTGGACCTACCCCTGATATTTATAAGTTCATGCAAATCTGGCAATTGATATTCTGACCTTTCAAGTCAAGTTTTGCAACATGAACTGAATAAGCAAATTTCTGTTAAAAATATATATATATATGCAGGTTGTTCTGACACCTAATATTCTTAAGGTAAAAATTCAAACAATAGAATGTGTCCCATAAATAACTCTTCAATTTCTTTAGTCTGTAGTGAAGAACAAAACAAAACAAAACAAAACTACGTCCGCTCTTGATGTTGGCCATAGTAACAGTAGTCAGACTGCACAGAATGAACTGATAGAAACCCTTGTTATCTATCAATGGACAGGCTGATAATCAAACAATTCTTCATACCTTATGCTAAGAAGCTTTTTTTTTTTTTTTTTTTTTTTTTTTTTTTTCCCAAAGCAGATAAATACATTTAGCTAGCCAGCATGTGGTAATGCCAGAATTCCTGTAAATGACTGTAGGACTGCATACCAGACCAACTGCATTCTCCGTTAATGTACAGACCTGGATTCTACACAGGAAGAAGATGAGGAGCAAAACCTCTCCTTCAAGGGGCACATACCTAAGCAATGAGTCTAGCAGCTGTGCAGAGACATAAAAACCTATGTTGGTGTAGGAGACGGGCTGCCTTTATTGCTCTACAGCTGCTTTGGGATTGAAAAGGTTGGCACTGGTGGGCCCCAACAGAGGCACCTCCATTTCTCTTATCACAAACAAAGAAGTATAAAAAATAGCTTCAAGTTGTGTCAGGGGAGGTTCAGGCTGGATATTAGGAAAGACTTCTCAGAAAGAGTGGTGAAGCATTGGAACAGGCTGCCCAGGGAGGTGATGGAGTCACCGTCTCTGAAGGTATTAAAGAAATATGGAGATGTGGCACTGAGAAATACAGTCAGTGGGCATAGTGGGGACAGGTTGTTGGTTGGACTAGAAGATCTTAGAGGACATTTCCAACCTTAATGATTCCATGAGTCATCAGGATTTGAGCTCTTAAAATTAACAAGTAATGTTAATACGACTGACTCCAAATGTTCAGCAATAGTGAACCCAAGTCTATATGCAAATAAATTGAATTTGAATGTATCCTGTTAATTTTAAGTTTTCTTCTATAATCCTTAAGGTTTGGTTTTGGAGATATCATCTGCAACTCTGAAAACTACAGTCAAAGCAAATGTTTTCTATGCTATATAGCTCACATAACCGGAGCTTTAAGAAGAGTTATTTTGTAAGACAGAAAGATTCCAACCCATTTGAGTGTTCTCAATTGACAATCAAATCCTCCAGGTGTAATTTAGGAAAACACAGGAATATTACATACGGTATATGTACAGATTGCACAAAGGTACTTTTTTGTTGAAGTAAGTGCCATTAGCTTTGTGGTGCACGATCTTGAGAGGAGTCTGTATTCTAATGCAAATAGCACAACTTACTTTCTCCTAATGATCATTGATAATGTTTTGTACCTACAAAGCACATGGCAGATAGAAAGATTAAATTGAAAATTAATTCCTTACTGAAAAACAGACAGTCTAACATTGAAAGATTGTGAACATATGGAACTAGCAAATACTAATCAAGCTTAACAAAAATTTGTATGCTTCAGGGGATTTAACAATAGCTCTAAATTATTTGTGTTACTAAATATGCACATACTGCTTTACAGAAATCAAACCTATCAGTTAAGTTCATTTGTTCTAATAAAAGTCACAAAAGACATGGCTGGCCTGTTCCACTTGCAGAAAGCAATATCAGAACAATAAGCCAGTTAGGAAAGACCTAGGTTCTCCTTCTTTAGTGTAGCAGTAAATTAGTCTTTAACAATGTATCTGTCAGTTATGAGAGAAATATGTCATATATTTGGAAACTGATCCATGTTACCTGAACTGTTTAAACAAAGTTGTACTTGGTAATCTTGTGTTACTGCAAAATTTAGTGTAAATAAATATCAATAAAGAGCCTGTCTTAAGGCTTCCTTGAAGATACACTGGCCTCAAATGATTTTAATCTACTGTCTTCATCAACTCAGAAAGCTGAACTGGATATCTGACAATAAAAGATAAACAAATGCATTCAAAGGGCCAAAGTTGCCTTTAACTCTTTTTCTTGCACAGGATGTTTTACTTATATATATATATCATGTAGAAAATTCTGAAATAGATTAGCATGAAATGCTACTTGTTATAGATTTCTCTCAAAGCCACAGCCTAGTTCTCCTTCCAGAGATGCTCTAACAAAATGTTTCTTTTCCGCTCTCACCAACACATGACACAACACTCTTCTGAAAGGAGTTCAGACCAAACCAGAAAGAAGCTACCTCATCTGGGTTTGCATCAACTGAATGAATTCCTAATAATAGGAAAGCAGATCTGCCATGGGGCAGAAAAATGGAAATTCACGACTTGGAGACAATGGCAGGAGCTACTGCGTGGCAGTTTCACTGACTGGGGACTGGAGGGCTGTTTTGTTTTAAGTCAGTGTCAATGACCAGTAGGGAAAGTAAGGTGAGTAAGAAGTAAGTGTGGCCTTCTGTTCTCTTTTTGTTTCTATTTTAAGCCAAGATAGTTAATGCAACTCAAGAACTTCCATACTGAAACACAGAGTAGCTATCTGTACCTGTAGTTAACAAGGGTGTTAATACTACTTCAGCTAGCACACAATCCAATAGGCTCCTTTATAGCTTAGAGTCCTTCCATACTAGAAAAAGTGTAGGTTTCTTTCAGTAAAGGAAACAGGTGAGCCTGTCAGCATCTCAACTAGCAAGTGTATTAATTCATCTTCAAAACATTTTGTGCTTTACGTGTTTTGTTTGTTTGTTTCAAAAGAAAAGGCAAAGGCCAAATTGCTGTGCAAGAGGTCACACAGAAGTCACACAGACTTCACACAGATTCAGCAAAACCTATCTGTCTTACCTGTGTGCTCTAATAAACCCACGAATTTAGAGAGTGTCCTCCAGAGCCATTGCATTTCTTCCTCTTCGATCTCCTCACCGCAAATAGGAACAGATTCCTATCAAGAACCAAAATCTGGGAACTTCTCATGCTCTGCAGTACCTTATCACACAGAAAAAAAGATAACTACAAAGTGTGGAGATATTATCACAAAAGTATGTCCCTTTTAGTAAGAATATAATCAGAGCCGACCCAAGTTCAATGAAGGTGTTAATGGAAGACAAAACTACAAGTTTTTTGAGCTACATGCTTTTTGAGCTCACTATGCTAATAGTGCACACATTTTGGTCCATTAGGAGAAGAAGAGTATTAGCTTCCAGCATGCTGCAAAGGAAATTCCAAAGGGTGAAATTCAACACTTTCCACAAAAACACGCCTTCTCCAGTCAAAAAGTTAATCAAAGTATCTTTGTTAATCTAAGTTATACAAGTGATTTCAAATAAACTAAGTTAATGTAAGTGCTAATGACTACTCATTCATAAAACCTAGTTTAAGAAACTATCGTTTGCTAAAAATAAGAGGAAGTTTGAAATAAAATGAAAGTCCTGCACGTTCATTCTTCTGTGACCAACAGGATTATTATGTGCATTGAAATCATTAAGTAACTTGAAAATTCAGGGATAAGGCTTTTGAAAATAGGTTTGGACAGCCAATAAAGCTCAAGTTGAAATATTGGATTAGACAACATACAGAAAAAATTTTTACACAATAAATACTCTAGATACAATGAGAGATTGATTCAAAAGAAAAAGTTTGGAAGTATTATTTACTTGCTATCACTTAAGGCCAATATTCAAGGTTCGTATGTGTGAATCAAGCAGCTAAATCAAGCACTGAATTCAAGTCACTGACCACTGTTGAGCTGATAAAACTCACTTAGAGTTGAATTCAGATGTGTAAATGTTCACAGTGCCTACTGAATAACAGACCTAAAAATGACCAAATCTTTGAAAGACTATCATCAGAGCAAGACCTGATTTTTACATGAAATAACAGTAATTGCCATAGTATGCACTAGGCCTCTATCAAAGAACCTTGTTATTTTAATAACTGTATTTGAAAACTGATTCATACTTGCAGCTCAATATCTTTAGTAAATAATGCTCCCTGGTAACGTTTAAAATATAAAAATCTTAGTCTTAAAAATGAATTGGGATTTAGCACAGAAAATCAACAGCAACTAGAGACAAATAATAAAATTCCTGTGTAGTTGAAGAAAAACTTTTAATACAAATTTGTTCATTACAAGAACTAAAGATGGCTCTGGTAACACAGAGGAAAACAAGACATATTATGACAGAAAATATTTTTGTTGGGATTTGAAAGAGACTGTGTGAAACAACTTAAATAATAAAAATGATTTATGTCAACCTCTGTGTCAGTCTATTTGGAATCAGCAAGTAGATATTCTTGCTAATAGCCTTTTCAGGTCTATTTTAAGTATCCACTCAGGAATTTGCATTTTGATTCTTAACACATTCAAGGAGATCTTTCTTCAGCATTAGTCCAATTTTTACACCGCATTGCTTCAAAATGTTAAGTCAGATTCATTTTACAAAAAAGTAATACATTCAGAATATTTTGTCCATATAGATTTTCCACTCTCATATCAAGGTATGCAATCTTTATGCAATTTACATAAGCCAAATTTCTAGTCTCAATTGGCAAAGACAAGTCTCTACAACCTTTAAAAATTATGAACTGTATTTTCAAGCAGCCAAGACCCAGTTTGCTTCGTGTTGGCATTGTCTTTGGCAAATCAATTGTAGGGGCATTTCTGGAGTTAAATCCTGGAGATTATTATATAACTTGCACAGATTACTTAATACGAATCCTGCCTTATACAACAACCACTTCAGTTAACACTGGATATATGAGGGCAGCTCTGAAAGTACTGTCTCCTTTGTCATTATGTTGGTCTGCAATGTCAGAGGTGGATGTAGGTGGTATGGCAGTAGAAGCTGAGCCCTCCTACCAATATCCCATTACATTTTGTTGCTGTATGACAGGGGGCAGCAGAGGGGTAGTCTGACAAAACAGAGTCTGACAGTGCATATCAAGCAAAGGTGTGTCACTGAATTCCATGGAGTGGCAACAGCAATGTGAAAGACAAACCATATTCCAGATGGCCATGCAGATTTTTATGAGATCAGCATGCGGGCTCTTTTTCATCGCCACTGAAAATACATAGCTAATGTTGGTGACTACGTTGAAAAACTGTTTTGTAGCTGAGAATTTGCTCTATCAAATACTGCTATTGTGCTCTTTGTGTGTGCTGTAGTTTCTGTGGAAGTAAATTGGAGGTATTATTTTTGGCGAGGTACTCGGCTGTCCCAGGTTGTACTGAGGGACATGGTTTAGTGGGAAATATTGATGATAGGAAGATGGTTGGACTGGATGATCTTAGAGGTCATTTCCAGCCCCAGTAATTCTGTGAGTGTGATTTTTGGAAAATATATAAATACTTACATAAAATATTACAGAGATTTGCGTATATAAATGTACATTCATACTCACACATATATATACATATAGACATAGAAATAAATATATTTCTATGCACAGATACATGTGAAAAGATACCGAAAGCTTTGAGCAATCAGGTACAAATAAAAGATGCATCCCAATTCTTTAAAGCTTTTTCTGAGTTAGAAATATGTAGAAATTTGTTCTTAGCAAGGCCTTTTTTGAATTAAAAACGCATTTACAGGACTTAACACGCTGCTGCCTCTTCCAATTCAGGTCTTTGTTTTGACCAGGAAATGAGGAGCTGAAGCATTGCTGGAGTCAGCAAGAGACTGCAGAAATAGCAATCAAATGACTCAGCACTTGATAGTAGATGACTGCTAAGGCATTGCTTATCTAAATCAGAATACGAGTTATCGCTTATGTAGATGAGAAATGGAAACATTCCTTTAGCAGTGGATGAAACTGTTCCTTTTGATACAATCCTAGGTGCAATTAGCTAATACAAAGTGGAGAAATCACAATGAGACTTGTTCAGTTTTTATGAGAAGGTAATAAATGCTGCTCACCCCCTCTTTATAATATGTAAATATAAAGGTGGCTGTCTCGAAAGCACATAATTGCACTAGCAAAAAATGTAATTAAGCCATAATATTAGGGTAACACATGCAAAGGCACTAGAACTTTCTTTACAGTATCACTATTTTGCTTCCTCTGCTGATCATAAGCAATCTCTGCCTGTGGTCAGAGGTCTGCCTAGCCCCCCTGTTTTTTTTCATCTTTGGCTTCTTTGTAACAGCACTAATAATTCCTGCACTGTCAATTGCTACAGTCACCTGTCTACTTACATCTCTACTGAGAATATCGGGTTTATTTCATAAGCAATTTCTAATTCACCATATAGTAATGATTCTGGCTACTGTCAACCTGAGTGGCTTCAAATCAACAACCAAAATAAAGTAAAAACTTTGACCTCCTTCCATTATGTATGGCCACTAAATTAAACTTAATCTGTCATCTGTGGAGCTACTTGGCAGCTGCTGGGAGAACATCCAAGTTTTACAAGTCTTGGAAGAAGTATGACACAATCAGAAAGCAGCAAGAAGCAGAATTCTACACTCATAACTCACATCCTGACTGTGACATGTTCCATGATGGCAAGTTTGAATTTCCTGCAAATTTACTCCCATAAAAAGGAGAGTAATTTCAGGGGAGAAGGAGAAGGGAAAAAGAAAAAGAGAGTGGCATTTCTGCATTTCTTTAATATGCAGAAACTACTCCATCTACATGGCATACAACTGCCCAAAGAAAGAGAAGGAGATAAAAGGGTAAATTTTCATTGTGGTACATAGGGATTTCATTATACGACTCCCATAAATGTTAATGGAAATCATATGATCCCATCTTTGAATAGCACAATTAAAATTCACCCATGAGTATCAATCATTCCTCAGACCAGAAAAGGTAGTCTAACACAGCTGAATGCTGAAATGAAAAAAGGCATGCAGAGCAGAGAAAAGCACTGCAAGTGAAGGCTGGTTTGAGAATAAACACAGGAGAATACAAAAAAATAAAACTCTGTCATAATCTCTAAAGGTATGATATGAGGACAAAAGATAAAGAGACAATAGATTGTATGTAGATAAAGCCTAGCACAGTCTCCACAGAAATAAATTAAATCTGGTTTAAGAATATAATAGCTAAGTAATTAGGGTGAAATTAGCAAAGATTCTGAAAACTGTATAGGAGAAACTCTCATTTTCCAAATGTAAATATGGGTGTTGTGAGTGAAAAACATAGCTTGTACCATGAATGCTAACAATAATGCCAATAATTGAGCCTGTGCATATGAGGGGATAGATGTCCAAAACTGAACTTTCAAATTCTGAAACAGAAGCAAGCTACTCACTAGCTGCAGCCAATTCAAGCTAGGAACAATTTTTAATAACACACAGAACAAAGAAAGGTGGTACACTCTTGAATCATCTTATTAATGAGGAGGCCTGAGACAGAGCCACCAATTGGGAGGCTTGGAAAGATTGAAAAGACTTCTAAGATCACAGAATTGCAGGGGTTGGAAGGGACGTCAAGAGATCAAATCTAACCCCCCGGGTAAAGCAGGCGCCCTACAATAGGTTGCACAGGTAGGTCTCCAGACAGGTCTTGAAGAGGAGAAGGGAAAGAGACTCCACAACCTCTCTGGATAGCCTGTTCCAGTGCTCTGTCACCTTTACCAAAGAGGTTTTTCTGTATGCTAGTACTGAAATTCCTATGTACAAATTTTAGGCCATCACTCCTTTTCTTATTGCTATACACCACCAAAAAGAGTCCAGCCTCATCCATTTGCTTCCCACTTCCCTTTGGGTATTTATGAACATTTATCAGATCACACCTCAGTCTTCTTTTCCCCTCCTGGAAGTGGTGGAAGACCCTTGAAATTGTATCTCAGCACACAGGTTGGTGCCAGGGAATGCACAGGAACCTCGGCTGATGAGATTTGAGATGGGTGACTGCGAGCAGCAACACATCATGAACCAACATGACCTGTCTTTCTAACCTTTCCAGCATTAGCAGCTACTCTTTTTGGGGGAAGTCACGGAGCAGTGAATGTAAGGCTACAAGGAAGGGGAATGAGCAAGTGAGCCACCATGTGAGCTAACTGGGTTGACTAAATGCTCTGCTCTCATTGGCTCTTAAATCTGCCATGGTATCCAGATCTGCCATGGGCTGCCGTTTATTCTGTCTTAGAACCCGTGAGAATTGGCTACTGCATATTTGGATTCTCATGCTAACAAAATGTCAGTTCTGCTTCAGCTATGCTGCCCTCTAGCATTCATTCTAAAAGAAAACTACTACTAAACATCAATAGAAATTCTATTTGACTGGAAGTGATAGCTGCATGCTTAAAAAAAAAGTTCTTTAATTTTATTCCTGCTTATGACCCAAAAGTCCAAGATCCAACTGTGTACTGCCTGGAAGAAAGAAATCATTAGAGCCAAACCACCGTGAAATCAAAGAGAGCAAGATCTTTGAGAAGGAGAGAAACTAAAGAAGCAATACAATGAAAATATTTGTTATTACTTACCTCAAAGGGTAAGGCTAAAACTGTAACTTTTGGTGAATTAGATAAAGACCTTAGAGAGAGAAGGTGTAAAAAAAAATATAAAGTACAATATTAAAATTCATTATTAAATGTAAGCTTCTCAGTTGTGAGCCTGTGGAAAAAAAAAAGCATTAAAGGGATGAACTCTGAAATAAGCTTAGTAAGGTTTTTATTGTGATTCTGTAAAAAAAATACACATTGAAATATGCACATTTTCACAATCTTCTTAAAAAACAAAATTAGTGGAAAACAAGAGTCAAAAAAGAGTCAAAAAACAAGAGTCAAAAAATGCAAGGTTTCAGAAATTATATTTACTCCATAGTTGTACACAGTGAAAGCTTGAAAATAAAAGCTGAGGCAGAAGAGTTGTAAAAGAGAGATGGCACACATGGTAAGTGGTTAGGAATCTCCTTGGTGTTCAAATTCCTATCAAGTAAACCTCTCTTAGTTACTCTTGTTGGAATCATTTTATTTTATGTTGATGAAAGAATTTCTATTGGCCAAAAAGTAGCCTAACAAATCTGGAACTAATTTCCCCAGCATTATAACCATTTGTTTATATGAAGGAAGAGAGAGCTTCAGTGGTGTTAAAAATACATAGAGACTCATTCCATGGTATGTCTGTGAGGGAGACCCACATTCATGCCCACGCTCTACTCAGATCCTCTCTGATTGGGAAAAGGTATATAAATGCCTCTGCATATAACTCAAGGCAGATTGTTTACAGATCTACAGACTGACCCTGGATCACTTTGCTATTATCATTACTGTCCTTTCTTGAACATGAATTTATTTCTGAAGTTCATAAAAAGGCCCTAAAAGTTGTTTTGTTTTTGCTTTTAAATAAACAGGTTGAGACAACATTCCACATTTTAAAAAGACAGTATTTCACAAGAAGATGTTTTTAAGAAATGTTTCTTAAACAGATTTAAAATAACAATAAAAAAAAAAAAAACAAAAACTACATAACAGAAGATAATACATACCAAGGCAACAAAATGCAGCATTTATTTATTTATTTACTTCCCCCCCTCCCCCTCCTTTTACAGCTGTTAGCTGACTTTGTGATAGAAAAAGGGAAATTGGGATCATAAGTTCTTGCTGCTGTTCTTCTCTCTTCTACCCCTTTCATAGCAGCCAAGCAACTCCTAACTTTCAATTGTGCTGCATGACTGACTGTTGTTTTCCCTGGAGTGCCAGAAGTTAACCAGAATTTTAAGGAATTAAACACAGTCAAAGCAAGGGCAAATTCAAAACTCAAAGCAGAACTCAACCAGAAACAAAACAAAAACAAATACAACTAAACAAACAAATCAAATCCCCAACCAATCAACCAAAAAAAAAAAAACAACCACACAAATATGAAATTTGCCAGGCGCTGAGATTCTCTGTACGGTATTCTGTATTTCTACCATGTTGATCAGAAGCTGATGGAAGAATTTGGTGATGCACAGAAGAAAGGTTCATGAGCTACTAAGTTCCACAGAGAGAAGAGTAGCATTTCATCCAACACTAACCAATATAGACATATGCTAACTATCTGCAATGCTCAACGTTTCTAAGTGTCTGTCCTGCACCCGATGAAAAAAAGAAAAAAAGAAAAAAAAAAAAGAAAATACAAAACCAGCAAAATACACCCAAACAGATGAAAACCTAAAACTATGGGCACAATCCAACCACAAAGTCTCCAGTTTCAGTTTTCAGTACAGGGAAAGTGTCTTGATGATTCCAGATCACTACTTCTCTTCAGATCATGAACTGTTATAGGTAGAATTTAATTAATCAACCAGAAAGAGTATTAGTGCGGTTAACAGAAACAGATGAGAATACAAGAGAAGAATGGAATACAAGAGAAGAATGCAAAAGCTGCCTAACCATTATAAATTATATTGTACTACCATTAAATCTGATTCTGTAGGGCAAAAGGGACAACTTGTCTCCTAAACACACTGCTACTTCATCCCCAGATTACGCATATAGCAGCATGGCATCCCACCAGGATCAGAAATTTTATAAGTTTATGAAGCTCAGAATTAAGACTAAGTTTCTAGTATATTTACATGTTTACTTTGGATGTTCAGATACTATAACAGACATTAGGAAGCACTTTTTGCCTTGTTATACCACCTCTGGACAGTACATGAAGATTCCTGAAGTGCCCTTACATGTACTCTTTAAACTTTCCAGCAATGATCAAGTTTTGCAAATATAGCTAAGGATAAGAAATGTACTTTGACATAACCCTTTAGACTAAATATGTGTATCTCATGTTTCCTTCACATGAAGAAAATATTTTTAGAAGCACTAAGCATGAGAAGGAAAAAAAATAGCAGAGTATTTACTGATACAGATATTGCATATTTTTGTGAAGGTCTTGTAATAGAATTGGAACCACTTTAAAATAGTTTGTGCATTGATTAGCTGTTTTCTAACCTTGCCTTCCTTCACACAGATTCATTAACACACCCCCAGAACTGTCATTACACCAATATTCAGGAGGCTTCTTTTTAAAATAATTTGTATTCTAATTCCAAATGAAATGCATTCAGCAACTACTGTTTCTTCAGCAGAAAAAGGACTGCAGGTGTAAATACATTTTTTCATAAATATTTTGCTGTAAAAGTTGCCTGAAATAAGATCTTTTCTTAGCCCTTCTTGCCTGAACGCTGTTATTATCTCACAGCAGAACTGACTCAAAGAATATCAAACCAAATAATCCAATTCTTCAACAGTGTTCTCCAACTCCCAATCCTCTTCCCTACCTGAAAATAACAGCTTGAAAGAGATTTGAGGTTGCTTCTCGGACAAGGCTGTCTTACCCAGACAGTCGCACCCTCCTTCTTCCAGGCTGGAAGTCTTTCCCAACACACATCTGAGCTTTACAAACTCAGTCATCAGGAGGGCTAAGAAAACTAGTGGTTACTGTGTCTCTTAAAATAATTGTTTTGAAGACAGCTATTGGTTTTCTCTTTCCTTTACATTGACAACTTTCCCAAATACTTGCATGATATAAACATTGAAGTAAAATAGTAAATGTGGTAATATTAGCATGTCTAGTAAATGACAACACAGGCAAATTTCATTGTTTCAACATAAATCATGTCATGACTACAAGTTACAATTTTATACTATCCCCACCTTCCCAACTTCTCATGTGTTCTCACACTCCCTTGAAAGTATCCAAGAATTGGAAGCTTTAATAAAAACAAAACAAAGCTAAACACAAAACTAAAACACGTCAAGCTTCAGTGCTAACACTGCTGTGGTTTTCCATGGTCTATCTCTAGTCTCACAGTAAAACTTTTGTTGAATGTATAAGGAAGATAACTCAAGGATGACTTTTGTTTTCAGAGAGCTCATCCTGAATTATAACGTTTCAAATGATAAACTGTATTAATTAATTAAATTGTAACTGACCATTTTAATCAAGATTGAATTAGGAAAGCTTTCTGAGTGTGCTCGCGATCCCAATGTAAACCTGCAGTGTAAAGCAATTAAAATCACAGGAGTTACCTTGAATTTACAAGGGAGTAAATGCCATTTGAATTTGGCCTTTTACACATCACTGCTTTATTCATTTTAAAACTTGAACAATATATCCGTAAAGGCAACAAAACACAGCATATTCTGAAGCCTTAAAACTTTTGTTTTACAATCTGAAGTCAAACTCAACACACAAAATTAATTCAAAAATAGTTTCTCCAGACCTGGTAAGGAAATTTACCTAGTTAGTGCATAGCTTCAGAGCTATGAATGTTATCCTCAGAAGACAACTTGTAGTTTCTTTCTAGATGGACATCTGCAAATATTGGACATGTGTAAAACATGAAGTACACCTGAAGAATTAACCCAGCTTTCTTCTGTCTGCTCCATATCTCATATTTTCATCACATTCCACTAGATCCACATTAGAAAGAGAACACAGTGTCACATTATTCTCTATGAGCTTTTATGAAAATTAAAGATACTTAAAGTGTCAGCAGTCAAAGAAGGGGTTTCCTCAAGCTATCTTCTCTAGAATAAGGAATTAACACAGCACATTATTCCCTTCAGTGCTGTGATATTAGCATGTGATGCACCACACCATTATACTACTTCAGAGTTGCCAACTCATGCAAATCTCACAATAATTGGTATTTTCCCTAAGGCTGGTGTAATGAGATTACATGGAAATAATGCATCTTTAAAAAGTAATACGATTCTGAGCCATATGCTTTAGAATGATCCTGAAGTTATCTTGTCCTTGATCTTAAAAACCAAATACAAGTAGTATGAAACAAATTTTGAAATCCGTTATAGTTTGAATTTTACTTTTTCTAAGCAAATGGAGATAATCTAAAGAAAAGTTGGCAATACCCCAGGAATACCAGCATAATCATGATCTGGTGCCCAAGCTACAGCTGTTGTACACATTTTTTGCATACCGCTCCACCACATATTGTGTGAGGCTTTCTGGATCAGAACTTTGTTACAGAAAATATTTTTAGTAAGTCATTTCAGGGGGAGAAAGAACATGTTATTTAATTTTATCACCAATGGGAAACCGCTGTTGCCTAAGCCCCCATACAGGGTTGTATGCCAGTTCCCTCTGTGGTGGCACAGCAAGGATAGCTGGTGAAAGGTTCACACCATGCATGAGCAGGGGCAGCCCTGCTGCCACCAGATAGTGACTACTGGGTCTGCTTTCAGGTCCACCAAATATTGCTAGTGGCAGTCCTGCTTGTGTGCTGCACATTCACCACATAGGATTATTTACTTTTCCCAAAACTGCTCAAGTTACACGTAACTACATGTGCATATCACTGTGCTCGTTCCCTACACAATTACAACAAGTAGAGTAAGGGATGCTGTTAATCTCCTAGAACCCTTTCGGCATGGCTGCCCACTTAATTTAAAAACAAAGAACAGCAAGTAACTTATTCTATTTATGTGGAGCTGTAATGTGCCTCAAAATCTTTTAGCAACAAAAGACAATAAAGCATGGACTTGCCTATAACACACACACTCGTATAAAATCTGGAAACTAAAGAGGTTACTGAAAGACAGTAAAAGAAGGTTACTGAAAGACAATGTACAAAGGTGTGTACAAGTGGTAAGATATCAAGGTTTATATAAAACTATTTTGTCTCTCTAACTAGACAATTGACTTCTTCAAATGAATGACTCAGTGTCAGCAGCTGACAGGCTGAATCTGAAAGCACATCTTTTTATGAGCTGTACCCTCAGGACCATCTTCCTGTGTGGCTCCGGTTTTCACTATTCTAGTCAATAGCCCTGCTCTACTGAACCCAGGGCATGCTGCAGGATATTGCTCCTCTTCTCTGAGCTCACTGGAAGGAGAATTCAGAAATGGCTATATGCTTTGATCCTGGTTATACTCTGGTAGGCTGTGGTGTGTTACTGTCAGTCCACTCTAATATATAAATTACATGTACTTCAATTCATCAACAAGTTAGATTAAAAGATGAGGTGAGAATGAGAAATGAATATTCATCTTATATTTTCATTTTATAGGTAGCCTGTAAGACTTAGGGACAGCTTCTATTACACATTTTCTAGTGCTAGTCAAGTTGCAGCACAGAAGAAGACATACAGAACCTGATGTACTGATGACAATTTACCCTGTAGCGTCAGGAATTTTCATGGCATTCATATCATTTACTAAGGTAAGTTCAGCAAGATGCATCGCAAAATGAGTTCTGTGGATTAATTCTAGATGTTTGTTTCAGCTCCCATTTGTCTGTCATGCTATATTATTTCTAGTGGTACAGCTGCATGAAGTTGACCACACTTCTGTGCTGTTTGATGCAAAAAAAAAAAAAAGAACTTCATTTGTCTATGAAATTATTTTAAGGAAAAAAAATATACATATACACACAGACCTACAATTATTTTCAATAATACCACCTGCAGCAAAATCAGTTTGTTGTTTTTCATTCACAAAACTTACCTGCTTGAAAGGATGGATTATTGTATCTAAATGCCCATAGTTATTAAATACATAATGTATGATTAAATAGCACAATGTAAAGGGAATTAGCATGAGATTTTAACTACCTTTTACTATGAAGTAATTAAAAATCATGGCACGATATTTCCTTGCTGTCAGAAGCTGTCTTCCTTTAAACATTTTCCCATTCATATACACACAACTTATGCTTTCCAGTCAGATCTGCAGCAGAGACTCACTTTCTTTGATTGTACACGGCTGTTAAAAAAAACAATTGAAGATCACTATACATATATGTTTATTTATAAATTATATACATGTACCAACGCACTAATGTTATGGAGGTTCAAAATATACACAAAAAATAAATACTAAAAAGGATGAGATAAAGAGGAAATAAACAGCATTTTCAAAATATGATGCTATTTTATGTACTAATACCAAATATTTTCTTCCCAGAACCCAGAGGATTGTCTTTAGCACCCCTTTTGAGGTGCACGCATTCTACTTCGGAGACCACTAATCTGGACCCCCAAACTGTTTCTAGAGCGCAGAATAAAGGCACAGTGCAACACCCCTGAATCCTTGGTCTCTTTTATCGAGACCAAATGATTTGCTGGAGTGTATTCTGCCTCTCTTTTTGCTCATAAACCCAGGTTTCTTTTCAGAGACACTGGGGTATATGCCATGCCTAGGTTTCATCACAGTGCAATATTAGGATGTGCTCCAATGGTGTGTAACTGAACAAGACAAATCTAGATTCATCAGTCTTCTCTACACATCAGCCTCCTTTTAGAGTAGATCCTAATGAGTTTGACATCTGCAAGAGGTATCTCTCTGGAGTCATAGCTGGGTAATAAATACAATAACTCAGAACAGCTTCTTCAGAAGCCACAGTAAAAAGCAACCTGAGAAAACACTGACACAAAAGCCAGTTTGCATCTTCTCTTACCTAGTTTCAGCATTTTCCCTGTAGGCTCTTGTCTGCTCCTTCTGAGTATGGCTAGTATTCTTCTCCCTCCCCTAGGCAGCAGGAATGGGGAGTCATGGTTGCTCTCATCATTAGCCAGCCCCCTACTTTTTCTTAAATGCCAGCAGAAGGGTTGTCTAAAGCCATTGCTGCATTCCTCTATGTGCAAACTGTCTCAGGTAGAAATTAATTCTTTAAAATAAGGCACAGTTCAATAGCCAAAGCAGACGTGATGGTCATGGGACCTGCGCGACTCTTAAACAATTTTAACTGTCTCTTGGCTATGACTGGGATTGAGAACACAAGATCTTCGGGAGCTGAAATTCCACCTTGTCCAGGATATATAAAAATTCTGGACCAGCTCAGTTCTCTAAGCTGATTCACATTTTACTTTAGATATGCTTGCAAAATATCAGCTGATCTTTCAAATGAGTACATTACAGTCTTACAACTGGAAAAACATTAGCAAGAAGTTGCTGTTTCTAAGTATTAAAAAAAGATTATGAATACATAACTCAGATATGCTGTATTTGCTCAGAAGCCATCTCATTAGAAATGCTGCGTAAAGCTCTTCATTCCTGGGACGCTTCAGAAAGAACACATAAAATGTTTTATAATCAAAGATTGCATTTAAGCAGCTTTAATCACAGCAAACATTCTACAGAACTTTCTTAAATTACATAGCATCATGATGCCTGGATTTTCCAGGTTACTTCAAGTCCTCAAAACTTTCTTCAGTGTTTCTCAGCGTGCTTCTTTCATTATTATGTCCCAGATCCTCTCTTTGCTCCAGGGAGAGATGTGCAGCTATAAAAAAAACTGCTCCCCCTGCCTACAACCCCTCCTTTCACTATCATTTGGCACTGGGCAACTGATTATTCAGCAGTTCAGACCATGATGGGCAATGCACAATCTTAGCAGTAATGTAACTATCACGTTTGCCAGTGATACAGGATATGTTTCCTGGTAACAACGTATTACTGATTCATCTACACTCTCCTACCTATAGGTATAGTTATGTAAAGAAAAGACTGTAAGAAAACATTTGAGTGGCCAGAGTTCTCTTTGCTTGCTTAAGAGCAATCCTTCTATACCAACAGTAGGCAATCAGCAGACTAAACATGCCAGAAATTCCCTTCACAGGCTCCAAGTAAAAAGCTGTGAATGAGACTTTTTCCTCTGCTCTGTAAACAGATTTCACATACAAATTTCACATACAAATCCCTTATGTTAGGTCTTCAGATGTAGTCATGTAATTTTCACCTGTGAATCTTTTGGCTTCTGGATTCAGGAATGGAAGGGGCTGAATTGAGATCTTCACTTAAGGATGTCTCATTTTGGACTTTGATGTCTTTTGGATGCTCAAGCTAATTCTGTTACCCATGCTGACAAATTTTCAAGACTTATTCATACCTACCTACATATGCTTGCGTGTCCCAAATACCAACTAAATAAACTGCTTGAAATCAAGACAGGTGTGCTCTGAAAACAGTTTGGTCTCCATGCTTTCGTTTATCTTGGGTATAAAAGCAAAAGGATGCAGAGCCTGTGCTCCTTTGCTCCTGTTGGTGCACTCTGATCTGTAAATCATTCTCATTCTACTACAGTACTCACACACAACCTTCTGAGAAAGCCACCTTCTGATTATTCTGAATATATCTAACAGATACACAGAGTCAAAAAAGACCTCAAAACATTCAGGTCTTGGATCAATTAGTCTTCAAAGGGGAGAATAAACTGAGGAAATACTCCATTTAAAGAGCCAAAAGGTCTTCTTTCAAGGATTAGTACTTGAATTTCCATTTAGAAAATACTTGGTTAACAAGATACCGTCTGTGATCTGGATCAGAGTCTTTGAGTAGGATGATACTTGTATATTCAAGCCTCTAAGTTTAACTGTGTAGATAACCATTTGTATGGTTTTTTTTATCTGTGTTTGGTTCAGAAAGTGATAAGCTGTTCATGCAGCAGCATTTACTTCTGCCTTGAATGCATACTCAAGATGGGAAGAGCGCACTTATTTAATGGTATGCAAGTTCTTCCAAATTACAGATATCTAAAAGACAAAAGCTCAGATTTACCCCACAATGCACAAAGAGCCATCTGTAAAGCTGCCAACGTTATTGCTCAAAGAGCTCCCCAAAGAGCCAGATGCCACCACTTGAACACAATCCCAACTTAGTCATCTGAGTACTGAAGACAAGAGGGAATAGCAGGAAGTTGAAGGGTCAATGGTATGCCATTTATATTCTGAAAAGATGAAACGGATTTCTGGAGAAAATTAAACTGAAAGGACGTCATGCCAAACAGAATGTGCTTTAGCAGCACAATTTAGTACTAGAAATAAATGCATGTGTCATTCTAGAGTTTTTAGAATATGAAAGGCATGAAAATTGTGCTCTGATAATAATACAGAACAAAAACGTGGCAAAATTTCCTCATAATTAAAAGATGTAACGAAGACACTCATGCAACTTGTTTTTGATTCTCTGCATTTTTCCAATCAAGGCTTTGTTTCCAGAGCTTATCCTTGCAGTTAAATTAAAACAGGCATTTAAAATCTCACTTTCTTATGCACCTGTTTCTCTGTTAGTTGCACTAGCTGCTGTAATTTCTTAAGTGCGTGAAGCTGATATCTGATCTTAAAAGTTCTTCTAATGGACATCGCATAACAAAAGTGGATTTATAGAAGGACAAATTACCAAAGCTTGTTTAAAGCATACGTTTGATATTTGCTGGACTCTGTAGCTACCCTGTATCACATTAGCCATTACATAGCACTAAGTCCTGAAGTCTTAAAAAATGGCCCAAAATTACTTACTACAAAAGCAGTGATAAAATATCAATCAAGAAAAAAGGTATTGATCAAGTTAAATATGTTAGCTATTTCTGCCAAACGACAGATCAGTCCTCACCCTTCATCCCTGATACCCTTCCCATCTCATTCCAATGGGTCGCATTGCCTTCTACTCTTTCCTTAGTATTAATTTGGATTCATTCTGAACTGACTCCTCCTTATATGTTACCTTTATATTCCACTAAAGGAAGAGGAAACACGTCCCTCTGTTTCTCCTTAGTTGAGACAGAATAAACAAGTTCCAATTGTGTCAGCTGTGCCAGGAAGCATAAGACAGATAAACATGGTGGCACCAGGAAGGTGCTCTGAGTACAGGTTAGTTTTGTGACTCTTCACCTCAGCTTTGACCTTGGCCAGGTCCAACGTGGGCCTCACACTTCATCCAGGAGGCACATGGCCTAAGTGTTGTAGAACCAGCAGCCAAATGTTTTGCACAGAAATCCTATCCTTTTCTCTCTTCTTCTCCATTGCCCTGCTCGTTGTTACACAAATCCCAAGACACAGCCACTTTCTCTTCTCCCCCCTTGACTGACAGTTACTGTAACCATTCTTCACTCACAATATTTTATCATGCAAAGCTACTGATGGATTTGTTTTTTCCTTACACTAGAGCAGTACTCTCCCTCTTTCCAGTGATTCCTTTCCCACTTCAACTGTGGAGGTCTATTATCTTTTTCCAAATAAAATTATTAAAAAATTAACTGGTCTTCTCTCTTCTGTTCACCGCTTGAGAAATACTGTGATTTTGTTCTATTCTGGTAGTACTGGAAATACATGGGCTCTCCCTGCCCTGACACTCAAAATTGTAACTTATATAGTAGCAATCTCCTGTGCCAAAAACAAAAGTGTCATCAAGTGCATTTTATTTTCAAAGTTGCATGGCTAATCCCCCTTATATATATATGTATGTACATGTACGTATATGCTTCTGAATATAATTCCTGGCCAAGTAATAAAGCTGCTTCTTGATTGTACAAAGCTCCAAGGCAAAATGCAATTCTGACTTACAAACCATGATTACAGTCTTCATTTTGAGCACTACCTTTTCAGCGTTTCTCATTTTAACCTTTTAACAAGTTACTGAGGATTTGTCAATGCAAGGGTCACATGAGAGTTAATCTGAATTAATTTTTAAAGTGGATTAGTCAAACCATATTAAACCTCAGTGTAGACACTTTCATTCAGAATTCCAGCACACTTAATCTAACTAATTTGCCCTGAAAATTAAGGTAAATTGAATCAAGACACTTTTAATTCTGATTCAGAGTATCCACATGAGAGTTTAATGTCATTTAATTAATCCACTGTGGATTCACACTTCTGTTTAATTTGGATTACCTTTTTGGAGGAGTTCAGTACACAAAGAATTCTGATGATGGATTTGGGCTAGAACTTTCAGAAAACAACCTTCCACTTCAAAAATAAAACCTGTGACACATGATTTAGAGTCTCATGACTGAAAGCTATTCTCATTTGATTTCCTACTTTCATTTGCAAAATATTAAGCTTGATTACTTAAAACAATAGTAATCATTTCATAGACATTTTCACTGGATAAGCATTTTCTTCCTAAATATTATATTTAAAAATTGAAATTCCATTAACATTCCAATCACAGAATTACAGACTTTTTGGGGTTGGAAGATTCCAACCCCCTGTCATGATCAGGGCTGCCCCCCACCAGCTCAGGATGCCCAGGGCACCACCCAACATGGCCCTTAGATATCCATTATCCTCAGATATTCTCTGGGCAGCCTGTGGCAGCACCTCACTGCACTCTGAGTGAAAAATCAATCCATTTGTTACTAATATCAACAATAACCTATGCTATTAACAGAGCTAAATAAGATTAAACAGTTTTTTCCTCCCTCCTTTTCTTGATTGTTCATCTTTCTGTCTCATCATTTTTAACCATGTTATTGGGGGTTCAAGTTATCATTTGAAATTTTTTTTTATGATGGAAGTATTCAGAGAACCTAGTGAACATGTCAATAAACAATACAAGCCATCAGCAGAGGCCACCCATCTTCCCTCTCCAAAGATAGGTCCCAGTGAGTTTTTGTACCAAACAGCCGGATGAAAGACCAAGTTTATCTGCAGGAGGTGTTGCTCAGCTTGATGGCTCAAGAGATGTATACTGCATTCCAGGACTACAAACATATATACCACACCTTTTACTATACATTCAAACAGGATTATAGGGTTCAATAGAATCATAGAGTAACTAAGGTTGGAAAAGACCCACAGGATCACCCAATCTAACCATCCATCCATCACCAATAGCTCTCACTAAATCATGTCCCTCAACACAATGTCCAAACATTCCTTGAACACCACCAGGGTTGGTTACTCCACCACCTCCCTGGGCAGCCCATTCCAGTGCCTGACCACTTTTTCAGAGACATAGTATTTCCTAATGTCCAGCCTGAATCTCTCCTGGTGCACCTTGAAACCATTCCTTCTCATCCTATCACTAGTCACATGAGAGAAGAGGCCAACCCCCAGCTCACTACAACCCCCCTTCAGGTAGTTGTAGAGAGCAATAAGGTTCATGCTGAGACTTTCCGATATCCATTTCATCAACAGAAAGGATATACAATTTTAATAAATTCTTGTTTTCTTTGCCATTGCTGCTGGAAAACTGCATGTAGGTCTTAAGTCATCACTAGGTCAAAATCTATACCAGTAATGAATTGGTTCAAGTTTAAAGGAACAGCATTAGAGATGGTGTCTGAAAGTGTGTTGCTGTGAAGCACCACACAAGTACCACACATGAGGAAGGGAAAATAATGGATCCAATATAGCTTATAATATCATTTGTACGTCTGTGGACAAATCCTTATGTTTATGCAACCTCTGACTGCAATCAAATAGTTTGCAAGAATACAGATGTGTAGACTGCCTTTCTACAAAACCTTATTGGGGATTCTTTTCAATCTGGCAAAAATTATCCCTTTATACATATATATAAAATTTACATTGCTGTCAAAAAAAGAAGTAGTATTGCCTATTGGCATTATTCAAATGTCCCTTATAAGGAAAAATTTTGCCCTGACAGCAGTAAAGTTCAAGTAATGCAAGAAAGCACTGACAGAAGAGATTTAAAGGATGCAGAAGAGAAACAAAACAAAACCCCATAACTATTTTAACCAGTGGCCATTACAAAATTCTACTGCATTTAGCTGAATGGCTTTAGAAAATGAATTTTCCTTCAAGTAGGACTATTAAAGATTTTTTCATGTTTTCTAACTACTGCAATAAAAATTGTTTCAAGATGAAAATTTAATCATTAATGTCACTTCCTAGCAACAATGAATGAATGAAGCATGTGTACAAAAAGGCAAACCTGACTCCCAGATTTACTATACCTTCCCTTCAGAAATTGCATAGGGAGGACTGCTGCATGCATCATATCTTACACACTTAACACTCACCCCTGCATCCCTGCAGTACCTTCAGCCCTTGGCTATGTTTCAGGTCACTGTCAGTTCACAGCCACTAACTCACTCCCATGCAGCCATCATGATTCTGCCTTAGAAATTAATGTGGTAGTGCTGCTTTAGGCACAACGGCTTCAGGATAAAAGGGAAGGCAGCCTGGTTGAAGGGAAAATCTCTCTTATTAATCTTGCTGATACAGCTACGAGAAGCATCCAGTCAAGAGGATATGCTGTCCCTTCACCAGACCTCACAGAATTCCCATGCAAAATGGAGATCTGACTAGAGAAGCAGGCATCTCTTCCACCAGGGCAGAGATGCTCTACATGAATGCATCAGTTTCCTGAAGATCCCCTCATTAGATACTGCTGTTATTTTCTTATTCCAGACATATTAGCCATTATTGCTGAGGTACAAATTCTATAAGCACTTTAGTTATGGTCAGCGCTTGAGGACGTTTACAGGTTAAAGGTCCAGCCCTGCTCAGTATGCTTTCAAATGGGGGTACTTAGCGTAATTACTCACAGAAACACGCAATAAGGTCAGGCTCTTAAAGTAAATGGCATAAAGGAAGAAAATCTGCTGAGAAGGGCTAAATTTCAAATATAGTGGAAGCTGACAACACACTGCTCTGCCTTACGCATTCGATACAAAATACCAGGATTTTGTTTGTGTACCAAGCTTTATTTTACAGTAGTAAATTCATCTGACCAACACAGAGACCTCAAACACTTCAGGACGGATTGGCTTCAGAATTAATATGTAGAGGGTAAGAAACTGATCACAGCTCACTGCCTATGAGAGTTCAATCAACTCACATCTTGTTTACCAAGTTAAAAAACCTATTCCACCAAAATCTTCAACTATATATATGAAAGAAACACAAACAGGAGCCAAACAACTTTTTGCTTAACAAAGAAAATATTTTTTATATCTTTGCTTAACAAAGAAAATAACTGTGTCTGGCTGTAGACCGACAGTTTTCAACTGTGACCACCTAATATTAATATCCATGTATTCAGAACACTACATTAGCTATTAAAGTAAAAAAAAATCTAATTAGATATTCTGGAAGGAAAAAACCTTCATTGATACTGTAGTTTATATTTATGAAGCCTACCAATTAATTGGTATAATAGACATTAATCTCTGTACAGGTTAATGAGATATCATGTCAATTTTTTCGACTGCAGAAAGAGAACAATGACTTTTGCAAAAAGGCTTAAATATTTCACTTACCACTGAAAATTGTATGTTCTAGGAAAAAAAAAAAAAATCCTTGTCATCCTCTGCAAAACCAAAAATCTACTTATACTGCAGAACAAATGTCCTTCTTGACAAAAATATCATAGACAAACAGATATAAGCTTCAGAGACAGGCCGGTGCTATGCAGGAGACATTTCTGAACAGAATAGGTAGTGTTCCTTCCCAAGGCCCAGAGCAAAAACAACAGGGTAGGAAGGAATAATATTAGTGAAAGTGGAATATGTTCAGCAAGCACAGGTCAGGGCTGTGAAGATAGAAACAGGTGGAACAGGAGAGAAAGCCACTTGGGAATGTGTCTACAGGGGCTAATTTCTTCCCGGGCTGGCTGGGATCTAAACTCTATGTTCATAGAATCATTTGAGTTGGAAGGGACCTTTAACAGTCAGCTAGCCCAACTCCCCTGCAATGAACAGGGACATCTACAGCTCTTCCAGGGTGATAATTCAGAGCATCAAGCAGCTGTCACCAGTCTTCCGCTGTCAACTCCCCTTCTGGGAGTAACTCCCTCCTTTAAGCCAAATGCAAGAGTAGGTTTCCTAGGATAAATTGAACTTCATACTGAAGATGTGAAACTTCATACTGAAGATTTTCAGAAATGTCAATCTGCTAATTCTCTTTTGAAACGCTCCAGTAACAAGTTTCACTGGCTTTTGTGACAATATAGTTTGGTTGATGCTAGTACTCACAAACATCCTATCCTAAGTCCTTCTGTGAACAGAGAGAAAAGACAATCACAGAATGATCAGCATCAGGCTGCACAAAGCCAAAAGGTACTGTGTAGGTATGCTAGCACCAGACCTGAAAGCAACACAATAAATAAAGCTAATAAATCCAGTTTCTGAAACTTTGATCCCAGATATATTCACCAGCAGACTTAGAGATTGCCTGACTCCATGCATCTTCACAATCTGTGCAGAATGCAGTGTTTGAATCCCAGATGCAGACAGTTCTGACACAGCCAACAACCTGACCACCTATATTAACATTATATTCTACATAGCAGAAGCAGTTCATCATCTACATAAAAATGCAGTTTAAACATTGGTGCTTAAGGATCTGAACATTTCCAGACTGGAACAGTGGCTTTCAGATTAAATTCTGGGTGCAGATATTCATTTCCCATCATACATGGCTTGTTTATGTATTTGTTCGTTTACTAGGGTGGTTATATTCTGTATTTTATTCAATATCTTAGTTCTTCCTCTAGCAAATCAAGAATTATCTAATGACGGTTTATGTCCTTCAGAGTGATGTTATAACCACATGATTACTCCTCCTTGTTTGGGAGATCATGAGATAATATATTGCTCTAATAATGTTCTAAGAATTGTAATTAGACTGCAGTTCCTAAGAAAATAACACTTATTGATAGAGCTAATACATGTTACTACATCCGACTCATGGAATCCTGGTACTGTTGGAGGTTTTGTATTCTACAGAGTGAATATAACACGCAACTCACTAGTCTCTAATCCCCAAAAAGTATAATGGGACCGTTTGGAACAGTTTCTACCCTAGGTCATACCATACCATACCAGTTGCTTATTCTACCAAATACCAGATGCATAGATCTGCTTCTATTTTTCTGTCAGACTCCAGTATTGTACATTTTATTGTATAATAATTTTCCTTTTTTTTTTTTTTTTTTTTTTTTTTGTATGTGCATGTAAATTCTCTCTCAGAGATCTTTTAAGTTTCCCAGACTATCTGCATATGCTGGTTTGGTTTTCTTTTTCCAAAAATAAAGAAATTAAAAACATTCTTGGAGATCTTGTTGCCCTTTAATGTCTGTAGACACTACTGACTTTCTTGCTTTCCCAGGCAATTTCTAACTGTGAATAATATAGCTCTATTAACCTTGCTATATCAGCCAGAATGTCAAAATCCGTGTTATAAATCTTCATCTTAATCATTTATGATTAAATATTCAGATGAGATTATGTGCAACCTAATTCTACACATCCATCTCTACTTCCCTAATTAACAACAGACAGCAACAGAGCGAGGAAAAACACAATGTTCTTGAAGCAACTAAGCAAAAGCAAGCTTTTGTGGACAACTTTCATTTCTTTTTTGATCACTATTTAAGAAAAAGAAAACAAGATTAATGAAGTATCGTATATCACACTATATTCAGACTGTTGCTTTACTATAGGTTGCTAAATTTCATCAATGTTAATCCCAGTAGCCCCAAACCTCTTATTTCTGTGAAGCCTCACCAATGGCAAATCTTCCACATCTGTCAGGGAATTTGACATGCACACAGTGGAAGTTACATAGGATGCAACTTTCCAGGGTTTGGAAGGTGAAGTTCACCCTCATACCAGAGCAATCTAAGATTTATGAACCAAAGACCTTCTCAGTCTTTGTTACAGTTCTGTTTAGAACTGCTGCAGCTTTAAGTAACAACTGGTCACTGATACAGATCACCAAGTTTTTCAGCAAAATCAAACTTGAAAGCTCTAAAAGGTTGCACTTCCACCAAGTCAACCAACTTAACTAGTAAATAAGGACTTTAAAAAAAAGAGATCTCACAGGAGAAGACAGTCTGTCCTTTTGTCAGCCCCAAACCGATTTTTCAGTGTATTTTCTACACTTATACAAGTAATAGACCCTTTACTTTAGGAAGGGGAAAAAAGAAAAGAATTTTAGCTCAATTAAATCACAAGCTGGTGGAAAGACAAAAGCAGGAAAAGAAAATACAGTTACATATTTTTGAATCAACCTGGAACAAGCACAAGCCAATTCTTACATGAAAAATACCAATGCAAAATGACAAGTCACTTTTTTTTTTTTTTTTTAAATGAAACATCCCAAAGCGCAGGCATTGTCACCAAAGTATTGAAATGTAATGTCTCCAAATTTGCCCCTCTTCAGCTAAAACTACTTTCTAAATGCAACCTGAATCTGTTATTATTTCCTCAAATGACATTTTGTCAAGCTTATTTGTGGGGGGGGCAAGAAGGAGGGAAGGGAAAATTGCCTGCCTCCATCCTCCAATGCTTTCTCTAATTGCATTTAAATGATCCGTGCAACTGGTCTCCTACAACTTCCTTGAGGGGTAATATTTCACAGTCTAGCTAATCTCACTATTGAAATGTGTCCTGTTTTTCAGCAAAAAGAATTTCACTAGCATCAAACACAATCAGAATCACTTTTGCTGACTTCTAAAAACAATTTAAGAGTTTTCATACTAAGAAGTATGCAAAAGATGCAAATACAGAATATCATCAGAATATACAACTCCTGAATGCTTTAGCAGTGCAAATTAATCTGCCATCCAAGGTGTCTCATGTCTGTTCATGAGTCCAAAATGGTAGCTGAAATTGAAACAACCTTTTGGCCCCAAAATACAAAATACTTGATTTGAATGATGTAGTTACCAACTTTTACTTTATTTTATTTTATTTTTTTAAACAGAAAGGGAACTCTTGTTTTGATTCTTCAGCAGCTTATATATGTAATACATGTGGTTTTTGTAATGTGTAATGCGTCGTGGTGTTTGCAGGATCTATGTATTTCCATAGATAGTGGACATAGTGAAATTTTTGGTCTGGACCCCTGACACAGCTATTACTGCATCCAGATGTGGTGTAGTCCTCAGTACAGGAGACAAGAAGCTGCTGGAGCTCATCCAGAGGAGGGACATAGAAATGATCCAAGGGATGGAGAACCTCCCCTGCAAGGATATGATTCTTCCCCTTGGTCATACCAGCTACAAAGTACAAAGTACACACATATGGCCTTGACTTCCCCTGCACATCACAGCTTTTCTTCTTGCTGTGATGGCCGCTCAAGAAGCACTCACATAAAAATCCCAACTCTATGAAAAGAAAGGTGCCGCTGCTCACAGCAAATGGGTAATCCACTGTGCAACTATTAGCAAACTTACAGTACCACCTGGGGCCTGATTCTGCCATTTTTGCCCATGACAAGTAAGATACTACTAATTTTGGGAATTGATGAACTGCACAAGTGTGCTTTAATCAGTGGTTGATTAAAGGAGCTGTGATTAAGCTGTGAGGACAGCACATGGAAAGACAGCTCATGGAAACCAATGGATGGGTTCTGCCCATACCCCTTGCATCAGCACATGCGGTAACCTGCCCAGTTACCTCCTGCACTGCAAACTGCTTTAACACTCTGTTCAATCACACCAGCATTATTCCTAACCTCTGTTTCACCCCAGCATCTGTTAAGCACAATTTCCTTGGCTGGCGCTGTGGTACTCTGAACAAGGTGTTCCAGACTCTGCTCAAAACATGATTTATTTTTTTCATCAAACTAACTCTGTTCCTGAAGTGCTTAGACGTATGAAAGGCCAGGGAGAAGAATCCCTTCCATGTCTGAGGTCAGAAAAACTCTAGTATGAACTGACAACAAAACTACTGAACACACGCTAAAATAAACTCCTCAACAAAACTTAACATATACCTCTGGAATTTCCATTTTGGACAAGGAACACGTAATCCAGTCCAGTGAAGCTGTACTGCTCTGTATCTCGATCACTCATTTTCTGGGTCCTATGCTCATTTTGCAATAGGTAAAAAAATTTAAAGTATGAAATTGTTTTCACAAAAACGTGATAATATTTGGGATACTATGGGACATATACAAAAAAAGCAGAAAATCTTACCAAGGACATGGGCTTGTGCAAAAACCAAGATAGCTGTTTTGAGTAAATAATCTCTACAATTCAGAACTAAATTCTAAGTTATCAAAATTTTCATCAGTAACAATCGGATTTTTTCTGGCACTTTGCAAGCACCTAAGCAAATTACTGAAGGCTCATGACTGCTAAGCAGCCAGTAAACTCCCATAACACTGAAGCTTGTACCTTTAGAAAAACTTGGTGTCACATATATTTTATCATAGCAAAGCTTAAGTACAATTTTATGGCATGCTGCAACATATGGAGAGTTCTAATTTAACTGTGGTCTCAGGGTATGCTACAGATAAAGATGCTTGGATCCTATTTGAGAAGATATTTAGCGGAAGCTTAAATCATTGACTCTGAAGTTTTTAAGCACTCTGATTTCATAGCATGTGACAATACATCTCTGTGGAGCAAAATCAAAATGTAGAAAGGCTCGATTTGTTTTGACTGTATTTCTACCAGCACTTTTATTTTTTTCCTGTTCAGATCATGCCTGGAGAATAAACAAAATCCCTATATGCTCACACTAGGTATGAAATGCAAGCTTCTATCTGATATAAAGCTCAGAATTTTGAAAACAAAAGCAGCTGTATGTTGAAAATGCATGCAAAATGCCAGTGCAGTTGTTTGAGCACAGGACTCCTGAATGGTAAGAAAGAGGCTATAAGGGATACAAACTCTCAGTGCACCACGAGTTTGGGTCACTCATTGAAATGGCAGCTATGGCTGCGCAGATTCCCTGTTATAATTCAGAAAATATTGCATGTGCTGCACTTCAACAAACTCACTAGTAAGGTAGTTTCTTTACTACCTTATAGCCTCTTGATAAGCCCCTTTCTGACCATCTCTTCTGAAAACTTTTAGAGTATGGCAGTTGTTCTCCACTGCCAGGCAGAGTATGCACAACACACTTCCTTTATCTGTAAAATTCAATACAGTACTGAAAAAGCTGACAAGCTAGGCTGGTGCTGCCTATTTAGTAAATGTGCTTGCACTTCATTCCACATGCTCCTTTAATTGTATGTCTTCAGAAAAGTTTTACAAAGGAAAAGATACCTAAAGCTTCATTCTCATAAATCTATAGATGCTGAATAATTTCATTTCTCAACTTCTTCAATATGCCCCTGCATTTACTGCGTTCTCCAGCTGCATGGTATTATCCCTGTCTTGACAGATTCAACTTATGATGTAATTCACCACTCCTTTCAGTACCCTGGAATGGAAATTGTTCATTCCTCCTGGCTTTACTAAGATCTACTCATTGACTGCTGCTTTAACTGCAGCTATGCTAATTTCTAATTTAATACCTTCGTATACATTATCTATCCTCCCTTTGCCTCCATGCTAACATTAGCATCTTTACTGAAAAATGAGGGAAAGCACTGAGCTATATCTAGATTATCTTTAATACCCATCCTTACTAGATATCATCTCTCTTTCATCATTTTCTGTCCCTACTATATAGCTGAAGAATGCTTTGCCATTTGTTACTTCTTTTGCAAAGCCCAGATCTGCTTGCCATTGGGAATTCTCATCTTCTTTCCAAACTTCTTGACCTCTGAGACTCAGTTTTAGTTGCTGATAAGCCAAATGGGAAGGAAGTCAGGGAGGGGAGAAGGTCTCCCTTGTTCATTCTTACAGTGCCACAAAATTTTAATACAGTCACCTTATTCTAGAGCCAAATGCTATAAATCTTTCTCTTCTTTTTACATTCATATTCCCAGCATTGTTCACATTATTAATTTTAAGGACATTTAGAATGTCTTTATATACTTATATCTGCAAGCTCCTCCTCCTAGTGAGGTTACCTCAGTTATGAAATTTTGTTGTTCTGAAATAAGGAAAAAAAAAACCATATATTTTTTAATTTCCTCAGGAGAGAAACTGAAGATAACTGTGACCACACTGCTGAAGCTTATTTGGTGTTCCCACCCTCTCTGATAGTGTTCTCATCATTCACTGAGAAAATCTAGAACTACATCTACACGTGAAACAAACACTGTAACAGATCTTTTTGATACATCAGCTAATTGATGAAGACTGTCAGCTTCCACACGCAAACATCTATGATGATTACTAATAGACTGTGTTCTCCAGCATCCATTTAAGTCCTCCATGATGATAAGATTTCAACACATTGCTGTAATGTCTACTCTTCTCACAATTCATTACCATTAATGTCTGCAGCCCTTTAAAAAAAATTCTGAGAGCACATATTACCCACTCTTTCAAGTTATTACATCGCTAATGCCCAGTAGTATGCCAGCAGTTCTCTATTTTTCTCTCTTTCCTCAGTATCATAACACTTTCAAACACTACTTCCAAGCATCAGTTCACCAGATTCAAATTCTGCACAGATGCTCCCACTTCTCCTCCTTTCTTACACAGGTTTTAGCAGGTCTGTTTGAATGTTTCAGCCTTTCCTGAAAGATATCACCCCACTACTTAAACAGATCAAGCACAGTCCTGACAGCAGTGTGCCTTCTTCTACTTCCCCTGTAGCTCACAATTCTCTTTTCCTTTGCTATTCAAATCATGATTTGCATTTGCATTTCCATGCTTTTACTCATCTTGCACTATTTTTTGCTTACATATAGAAATTTAGAAGGGATATGGGTTTCCCCCAGTCTTCTCCAAATTCAGCTTTTGAAATCCTTCCACATGTATCACCTTCGACTCGAGGCCAGTCAGACAAGAACAGTGCATCTATAGACATCTCTTTCATCCAATTGCATTTGATAGCTGGTGCTCCAAAACTCATCCTTCACAGTGCTGTCCTTGAGCTACAATCACCATTGTTCCATCAGGAATCCACACGCTTATATCCACTGGAACATAAATGAAATATCCAAATATCCTACAGACATTTTAAAATCAAAGACACACATCTACCACTGATCTAATGTTCTCTGCTTTCATGTGGATTATATGATCAGCAGACTACTTACAAAATGAAAATTGCTGGCATATTCTAAGAAAGGACAGCATTCATTTATAAAAAGCCAGATCTTGAGGCATTCCATTTCTCCAAGCAAGCACAGGTTAACATGATGAGGGGATGGCTCCCCTTGCATCCTACCTTAAATTCATCTTGTACTGAAACTGTATTCTGGAAAAAGAATTACTCAGCTACAGTCTCCTCTTCAGGAGAACAGGTTTGTGTGAATCTCTGGTTACCTTTTTCCCTTATCAGCCAGATAAATTGGAGAATGCTACAGAAGTTGAGAGAGCAATTATTTCCTTCTAAGAACATAGAAAAAAACATGTTACTTCTCAACTGCAATCTGCTCTTCTCTTGGAGAAGTACAACCCTGGGGTGCATCTTATTACCACAGCAATTACAGGCACCTATGTTTGATTTCATTATATATCTTCAAAATAAACACTGTTATGGTTAGAAGACTTCCTAACGATAGGCTCATTAGAATGAAACAGATCCTGGAAAACACAAAGGACAAACTCAGGAAGTTAAGCACTGCACTTAACATCCATTGGCAGTAGGCATCCCTTGCTTTCAATGCAAAACCACTTCCAAGGATGCGAACCAGAGATAAGTTGCTATAGTTCAATTGATTATGTAGCCACTTCACAGGGATGTTAATTCTCAGAGTCTAGACCGATTTTGCATGTGTACAGACAAAGAAGAAGAAAGTTAATGCCATATTTGTGATGCACCAAGCACAAAACAGCACAAATACACATGAACTCCTCCACATAAAGTGATGTGAAGAATGAAAGAAATCCTAACTTGAATGCTGGTATAATACACCTGTAGCCTTATTCTAACTGTGGCCTATGCCATAGATAGACACTCAGCTCTGCACTTTCCTCCCATAAGGAAAGTGAACTAGAGTTAGAACAAATCTATTTTTAATCATAACTATTTAAGACAAACACAAACCTTCCCAGCTGACATCCTGTGGTCTAAGATGTTGGCCTAGGTGACAAAGGAAGACAAAAAATACTACAGTGACTGTACAGAACAGCAAAATATGTTAACAATTCAAAAAGATGGTTGTCCTCTGCAGATGAATACCACAAGTCAGGCAACTCTAGAAGGCCAGACCTTCAGCCACAAGATAAAGCAAAAATAGTTAATATAGTGAAACTGTGCTTCAGAAGAACAGTTCAAGCTAAAAAAAGAAACATAACTGTGAGATACTAGTTAAGAAAGGCAGAGAAAATATTCACATGCTCTAAAGCTAGTCCTGGGCAATATTTTGGATTCAGAACACAAATTCAGAACACAGGCAAACTGATTCAGCATGCAATTAAGAAATCCTTCCTGAATTATGCAACTTTCATTCACTTCTTCTGAAGATATGAAAATGCTGCAATCACTTGCCAAGTTTGATCCCAACATGCCATAGGGTAAATGGAGACCCTAAACTGTCATATTCCATTTAAATCATAGATAAGCAAAGGGAGTGGGATTGCTCAGTATATTAAATTACTACTAGTGTGTTGATATTTCCTCTTGAACAATCTATGGCTCTGAATTATTTATTGAGAAGGAAGCTGCTTTTGAAGTGAACATTATTTCTCTCTTAGAGCTAATGCTCGAATATGATATAAGTAGTTGCCAAGTAAAAAAGACAATTAAAAAAAATAAAGGAGACTTCCATGATTCACAATTCCCAGATTTCTTCTGACTTCTCCTTCATGCATTTCTTTTCTCTGTGAAGACTATATAATAAAATAATATTCACCTAAATTTATTTATTTATTTATTTATTTATTTGGGGATTGGAAAGGAGGAGGGGCTCGTCTTGTGTCAGGAAATTGCTTGCAACAAATCACACTTACATACACATTCAGTAATAGAAATTAGTATAATTCCCAGACTGTTCCCATGGTTTTTCCTCCCTTCCCCATAGAAACCAATACTACTCATAGACATAAAGCTTTGAGGGAGCAACAGAGCTGCCTTCTTCTAGCATCAAGAGTGGTACCTCACAGAATCAAAGAGCTTTGTGTTGTAATGGAGCTGACAGACACTAAACTGAGCATGCAGTGTCAGTAGGAATAAAGAAGAAGACCCAATTCTTCCACTGATCCTTCGAACTCTCAAACATTTACAAATCTTTGCCACTCCAAAAGGAGCTTTCACAAATTGTTGAGGTTGAAGAATTGAAAACATCAATGAAGTAGCAGCACTCTCACGTGGTAACGTAAATCCAGTTTGACACATTCTACATTATGACTAGATGTGTATTTATTTGGCCAAGGAGATATTTGGTGAGAATCAAGTGACAGATGCAGTATTTGAACCCAAGATAATTACACAAAATGTATATAAATAATGTTTCTATCTTCCTTTCGTCTTATTCACAACTCTTAAGGTGTCATCCAGGAATAATTCATCAAAGGATGATTTATGGCATGACAAAAGACGTATTTCTACCATATTTCTATTGTTTATAAATTTGCAAGTAGTTTACATACACTTGACATGCATTAAATCTTCCCATAAATTTCCTGTGAACAGATTTGAACGTTAAATTTATTGTTAATTCAAGGTTATTCTTCAGTTTTCAAGGTGCCCAAGTTAATTTCTTTAATAACCAATCCCTTGTGTCTGCTAATTAGAAATAACAAAGCCGATTTGATATTTAAATCATGTGTCATCTCTTCTGGTCCTTGATTGGATGAGTAATGAAATTAAGATTCATGAGTTGTGAATATTAGTACTGAATATGTAATTAAATTTTTGATTAATATTCTGGAACTCAGGCTTAAAATATACCTTCCATAAGTATTTGCACTAATAAAGCTCAAGAAATCAGTACAAGTCATTAACAAAGTCAAACTGAATTTGTAAGTGAACTTCAAAAGAATATTTGTTAAGGGTTTTTTTTTTTGTTTTTTTTTTTTTTATGAAGATGATTATGAACAGCGTCCTTTTAAGTTGGACTCCCATACTAACGTTAGCTGTCTTATAAGGCTGTTGGCCATTTCTCCTGCTTAGGTGTTAGTATAATATCAAATTAAGGAGATAGATTTTGCTGAGGTATATAAAACATCCTACATTACTACAAGCTGGTAATTTAAATCCCAATTATTTCAAAGCCCAATTAATTAGTTTACAGAAATTTAAAATCCTTTAAGAATTAACATTAGACAAAAAACAAATAATTACTAGAAGAGTATAATGTTTAATGGTTATCCTTACTCAGTATCCTTTAGGAACACTTTCCTACCATTACTGAAATATTCTTAATCATAACTCAGATGACAGTCAACAATTTCCAGTGTTCATCATAGAATCATAGCAGAATGGCCTGGTTGAAAAGGACCTCAAAGACCATGTATTTTCAAGCCCCCTGCCATGTGCAGGGTCACCAACCATCAGACCAGGCTGCCCAGCACCACATCCAGCTTGGACTTGAATGCCTCCAGGTATGGGGCATCCACAATCACCTTGGGCAACCTGTTCCAGTGCATCACCACCCTCTGAGTGAAAAAATTCCTCCTAATATCTAACCTAAAACTCCCCTGTCTTATTTTAAAACCATTCCCCTTGTCATACCTCTATCCACCCATGTTCTTCTCATCCAATACTTTCTGTACTTAAGTGAAGTCAGTCAGATCACACAATATTTAATAAATATAAAGGTGTGCATCCATCACTTCATTTTTTTGTTACACAAATAGCTCATTTGTAATATGCTGCAAATAATATCAATAATAACAATATTAACAATATTAACATGAAGTCCACAACAGCAGGATGTACTACAAGTCTGGTATCTGTCCTATTAAAAAAAAAGTTAACCCTATAGAAAAGGGGCTGGATCCCTTGGGAGAGCCCACAGAGTGTATAAGAAATGGATGAGAAGTGGAGGATTGGTCAGACTCAAGGAGATGGGTTGAGTCCACCTCTGAAATCGATTGTGAGTGGAGTTAGGAAACACCTCTTTATTTTGAACATTCTCTCAAATCACAAGTAGTAGCAACTGCTCATTATTTACATTATGGAATGATCCCCAAAATTCCAAATAACATCAGCCTCCTGCTGCTAGGAAAGTTTTTGAAGGAAGGGAAGCATGAAGAACCTCTCACAGCCCAAATTCCAGCTCAGTCACAAGACCAGTTCTCTCCATCTGGAGGGGCTATACTTCTACCTTCATGAGATTAAAACAACTACTCACTGACAAAACAAACCCAAATTCACACATTCCCTGATACCACCCGCACAACAGCTTCTATTTTGCACAGAGATGGGTCCACTTAATCCAGAGTTTCTCTGATCTTCTCAACTCCGCAGCTTTCATGCTCTGCTGATCTCCTCAGAGAGGAACCTAGGAACTGATGGTGAAGTGGCTCCTCTTGAAACCCGTGCTAGTTTTTCCAGCAGCCCTCCACAGTAGCCATACAGGCAAAAATGCCAACAGCTAATTAATTCCCTCAGTCAATTTGGGGCATATCTTTGCCACAGAAGTGACATTTACAGAATGAGAGGATGTTACAGAAAAAAAAAAAACAAAAAACAAAAAAAAAAAAACCTACAGAAAATTTTAATTTTGGTACAGAAAAAATATTTAATGAGATATTTTACAGGACCAAGAACAGCCCTCTGTGCAGCAACATATTTTCTAAATTAACCTATGCGGTAAAAAAAAAAAAAAAAAAAAAAAAAAAAAAAAAAACAAAAAAACACAACCCTAACAAATGGTTGTTGATTGTAAATGCAATCCCTCCTTCTGACACATGCATTAATGCACTATTGTAAAAGTTCAAAGCCATTATTATTGAATTATCTCAGCCACATTAATTATACTCTGCGCTGTATTTGGCTTCACTTGGGTAAATCCTCTTTAATTGCCCAGTCTTTACTTACAGAACATCTTTCCTTAGTATACTATGAACTCCATATACATTTATGCTTTTCCCAGTAATTCTGTGTTAAATGTTCTTTCCACCATTATTACTGGCAATGATAATGAGATCCACATTTGGCTCATTTGTCTGTTGTCACCATACACATCACTGCTTTTGAAGCAGAAACATCCCGCATTTGGAAGCTTTGGGCTGACTTTGGTCCTAGCATCCTCATTACATTCAAAAAGAACTCCCAGCACTTCTTACCCAGACCATTTTTAACACAGCATGCTGGATTCAGTTTCCAGAGCAAATGAACCAAAAATGAAAACAGTGCAAGAGAGGAGGTGATGAGCTAACTTAGAACAGCATAGAATATGTAAGCAAAGGAAAGAGTTTGAAGAGAACTTTAAGTCATTTAGCATATTATGGATTTAATAAACACAAAACTTTTGAGGAAATAAATCCTTAAAATGTTAAGTTTTTGCATACATGTACCAGGATGTCCATTACAGTGAGATGTTCATGTTTTGAACATCTTTAACTTAAAGTATATTTTGATAGGCACATTGAAATAATAATTTAGCTCGAGTGCCCATCTAGACCAATTTCCACAAGTAACTCAACATACTGTAGAGAAATTAAACTTCATAATATGTATATAGTACTTATATTTTCGGTATGTAATAGGTGACTAAATCATAATATTTTCAGAAGTATAGACTAAAATGCCTCAAATAAGGCAGATAGAAGTAAATTTCCTCCTTCAAGAAAATTAAAATGATAATAAGCCCAACCCCAATCAAAGTAAAGAAGAGAGACATTCATTCTGAAATTCAGATGTGAAAAAACAGCAACCAAAGTGATGCATACTGAAAATCTGGGCTCTGTGTGCAGTGGGGCTTGATAGGAGAGGAAGCATACTTGGCTCCCAGTCTTCTCCTTGTGGTGAGCTGGGAGACAAAGTTGGGAAGTGTACAGAATTGCTCAGGTTTTATTTCTGCCATAAAATTGTGCTTCTTACATTGATAAAGATCAACCACAACAACAAAAAAAATCAATCTTCAAGAAACTCAGCGAGAGCTGGGCACTCAGGCATTTTTAAATTTCTCATTTCCTTTTGCACAAGACAGCCGTGGAAAAGAGTGAAGCAACTAGAGTAACACATCAAAAATGCCTTTTTTTCTATAGTCAACTATGTGACAGAGAAAGAACTTAATGGAAAAAAAAAAAATGAGTACCTATCCTTCTGCCTCCACCAATTTCAATTGCCTCATTCTACTCCTATAAGCTGATCAGGTATTTTTGATGTTGATACATACAATAAGTTTTGTGGCTACACTATACATATGGAATGAATGCTCACTGCAGCAATTGGACAGACCGACATGATGGGAAAAAGTGTTTCACCAGAGGTATGATGACAGAAGAATCAGCACAATAGAAAGGTAGTATAAGGGAAGGGAAGAAGATTGCTTATCCATATCAGAAGACCCCAGGTTCTCAGAGGAAAGCTCCACTCCTCCAGAAAGAGATCCTTCCCCAGTGGCAGTCAGCCCTTAAATGAAATCTAGGAGAGGTGCAGCCAAGCTCCCCTTCCACTCACTCAGCTGAACTGCCTTCACTTGTGCCCCCAAGGCTGACGAGCTCCTCTCCCCAGGTGCTCAATCAGTGGTTCAGGCTGTGACTCAACAGTACCACACATTCACAAACAGAAATACTGGCAGCACGGACATTTAGGATAAGACAGAGAAGGTTAAAAGGTGGGCAACTGAAATCAATTAAGCAGTACAAGAAAGATGAGGAAATCTGTATTCGAGGACCGTAAGTATTTGGTCAAAGAACTGTGCTCTTCTTGCCCGGCCTCATGAACAAGACATTTCTGACAGCGTGATGATGCAGCTCAAGCAGGAAGAAGAGTAAATGTCTCAGTCCACACCCTCCTAAGCTTCAGTAGAGGAAACACTCTGGCAAACAGGAACTGAGCCCTCACAACTGGAAAGGGCGATGGACTCAAGTCTCCTAAATCCCAAATGATTACTCTGCTCACAAAGGGATTCTGGTGCCACTCAGCCTAGTTCCTGCTTTGCAAAGGGCTTGAAGGAGAAATAGGAACTCAAGCAGTGTGTGCTGGGGCAATTTGAGCATAGCCAAAATGCAGAAACACAAGCCTCAAAGGCACTTTCAAGACATTTAAGGCCTGTTATGTCTTAGTTCTTCAAAGAACTTTTTAACAATTGGGCTGCTGAGCCCATTTCTCTAGAGCACATTTTTCAGACCCATTGCACCTGAAGAACACCTAAATTCTCATATAGATCTTCCTCGCAGAAAAATTTCCATATAAAGTGAGAATATTAAGCTTAGAATTGAAGAAAAATAAGAAGGAGCATAACTCCACCCATACCCCTCTTTAAGATAAAAAATGACAACACAACTTTAATTACTAAGCTCATAATTTCATACTAATAAATATTATACCATGAGAATACAAGCACAGTGGTTTTCCATTCTTTTCTATGGAAGTAAGCATGAACACTGTCAGCGTGAGGTATAGATGTCGCTACAGAACAGAAGTCTAGTGCTCACTGTCACAAAGTGCTTTACTTGGACCTGCTGGATCTGAGCTACTGATCCCAAGTGCCACAGACTGAAAAACATGACTGAAAGAACTTGGCAGATTAGATGTTTACACAAAAACATCCCATTAAAGTGAATAATGCAGCACACTGTGGCACCACTAGCCTTCATCCTTAAGGACAGAAATCAACCTGATAGATAGCAGCTATAAGAGATAAGGAAAACTGTTCTTCCATCTGTAGGCTAATTTACACTTTGTTCATGTTAGAACATCTGCATCTTTCTCTGAAGCAGCTGGTACTGGTCCTTGGTACATTAGTCTTGCCTAAGTCATACTTTCCTCTTACAAAAGAACACAAAGCTACTTTCGTTGTCACATCACTGACTGCCAAACTTCCTCTGAAAACACTCACAAAGCAGTCTCATCCCATTTGCTCCAACCAGTGATACCAAATCATTTGTAACTGATAGCACTAACCATCCCCATTGATTAACTCCATCAGTCAAGAAGATTCGTATAGCTCACCATACAAATCTTCTACCATGCACGTGTTGAACAGCACAAGAACATTATAACAAAAGAAAAGTAATGGAAATAGTATAGTATAGGAAATGTTTTATTTGGGAAAAAAAATCTCATATTATTACTCTTCAGCCATTGAGGGTGGAACCCAGAATGAGAGTAGGGGTGATAAGGGAATACTTGAGCAATCAGAGATCACTAGGAGATGCTAATACAGGTTATGACTGCTAGGAAATTGAAGTAAAATCTCTTAGAAAAATATATACTCATGGCCTATTTATTTATTAATTCTACATTTTACAAAAACATACTCAAGAGTACTCTCTTCCCAGTAAATTGGTGCTACACTGATACCTCAGACTTGTGTTTACCATTTTTCAAATTACAACTTGACACAGTCAGAGTTAAAATTGCATCCAACATTCTCTGCGAGTCTGTCCAGACATATAAACTCTTCTCTTTCCAGCCTCCTTCCCCAGTCTCTCCAGCAGTCACTTTTAGCATTATTCAGATATTCTCTCTCTTTGGTCAGATTGAAGAGAAACAAGCTGGAGTCAGGTGCAGAGCACACAAGGACTAATTGGTATTCCTGTGTCACTCCACAGTCCATCTCCTTGCCCAAGGAGGTTGTGGATGCCCCATCCCTGGATGCAGCTCTAGATAGCCTGGTCTAGATGTTGGTGACCCTGCACATGGCAGGGGGATGGTAGACGATTATCACTGGATGATCACTGTGGTCCTTTGCAACCCAGGCTATTCTATGATTGTATGAATTCTCCTTCACATTCTCTTTCTTATAAACCTCCTCACATTTTAAAAAATCAAAACAGATCTTTTTATACCCTATTTGCCTCTTATGTCTTTCTGACATGATGTACACAAACAATAGTTGTGCTAAAATGGACAGAAATGGCACCACTTCAGCAACACAAGTGTCTACTGTACCTTGAAATGTAAGCAAAACAACTATTGATTTTGCCTGTGCCCAATAAATCCCTCCCAAACAACCTGTTTACTGAAACTGTAAGTTACTGTTGTGTTTAACCCACTGAGTATGAAAAGCTACTTAATGGGAAAACAGAAGTTGGAGAACAAGCTAATCCTGCTAAGTGACAAAAGTATTGATTTCATTTTAATTTTACAAGAACTCCTGTATCTTTGTAGTTGTCAGTCCTTGTGGACAAATATTAAGGACTAAGCCAGCCAACTCTTCCCGACGAGGAGTGCTCTGATGTAAATAACCTCAAGATAGGGAGCAGAATAAGTGATCACTCCATGGTGTTATTCTTTCTTGCTTTTCCAGGGGGATTTGGACACACACATTGACCTTTCAGAGCTACATTCTTTTCCTAGTGTGACTTAAAGAGAAGGAGGAAATTTTATCCAGAAAAACTCAATAGGTTGGACTGCAAGACTGCAACATTGAGAAACAAGCTATAGAATGAAGCATTTCTTTGAATTCATAGCACATATGTATAGTCATTCCTGCATTTCAGTGGACAACTCCACATATAATATCTACACACTGGGACATTACATCCTCTAAAGCCTGAAAATCTAAGAGTTTCCACTTATTGGGCTTTTGTCCAAAAATGAATTCCCCATGCCCCCCTCACATATAAGTTGCTAGAAAGCATTCTGTGTGTAAAATATGAGTTCACCTACTAAGCCAATTGAGCAGAGATCTTAGTGCCTAAGCAGTCCTTTGAAAATCTGAAAACTTATGTAAGTGATAGATATTCTCCACAGAGAGAACCCTTGTTAATTATTAAAGTACAGCATCTTTCTTCTAAAGTACATCAGCATCTTTTATATGTAGCTTAGGTTATTAGAATAAAATGAATACCAAATCTGATTTGTATGCAGACTTGTAAGAGATTTTTAAGAACATAGTAAAGCTTCACATTTGTGTTCCAAAAAAAATTATGAAAGACACAGCCTTTATCTGCATATCACTGTCTTACTGAAAAAAAAAGAATGGAATATTTATTCTGCTGAATGTATTAGTGGAAGTTCAAATGTAGTTAGGCCAGCTACACAACAGTCAGTCCCTTGTAGTCCTGGCATCAGGAAAAACAGAAGTTACAAGAACTTTAATACTTATTTCTGGCAGTCCATCACTTCTCCGGAATCCTAAGCAAGCAAAACGGGTGGTCAACAGGACTTGAAGTCAAGAACTGCAGTAACTCAAAAGAAATGCTGATATCCCATTCTTGGAGGTGTTCAAGGTCAGGCTGGGTGGGGCCCTGGGCAGTCTGATCTGGTGTGGGGCAGCCCTGCCCACGGCTGGGGGTTGAAGTGGATGGGCTTTAAGTTCCCTTCCAACTCAAACCATTTTGTGGTTCTTTCAAATACAGTATTGCTGAGCAGTAGCATTTTGGTTTACTAAGAGACAGATGGAAGGATATGCAATAATCTTGTCTAGGAAATGGCTATGACTCATAAATTTGGACTCAATGTGACAAATTATCTGACAGATTTCAAAACAGTGAGAAAAACTGGTGTCAGATTGAGATATTATCACATCTCACTGTGAAGTCCAATGGCAGCTGGAATTATTGACCACCTAACTAAACTGAGCTCCTATGTTACCCTGAACAGAAGTGTCAAAACTGCTTTTGTAGAGCAGAGAGTATGAAAGCCATAAGTCTATTTAAGGATGGAGGTGGGCTAGCAATATATTTCTTCATTTGAACAACCATTCAAAATTTCAGCTTAAGGGTTTGGCATGCTTTATAGGGGGCACCTGAGAAAGTCGTATGGCCTTCTCATGCATCACACAGCCACTGTTTCCCATTTTATTTTGAAATTTTAGGAGCATCAAATGATTGCAGAGGTAAAGCTTATGAGAGCAAGTGATGAAGTTCCTTTGGCAGACGACTCCACTCCGTGAAAAGTGCCTTCACAGGATACCAGAAGGACCACAACCCGCACCACTTCCAGAATCCAGCATCACATTCACAACCCTCCTGCAACCTTTTATTTCGCCCAGATAGGAAACAGGAAGGAGAAGGAAGATAATGATTTCTTAAAATCGCACATAAATAAAAACAGCTGTGGATGAAGATGGTGCCAATATTTAGGCAGAACTGAGAGCAGTGGAAGACGTGCACTATAGGGCAACTCCAAGGGAACCAGGCTTATTTTGGAACAAACATCTGCCCTGTGAACGAGCGACACCTGGAAGGGCCAGCATTGAAGTTGGCTCCACCTCCTCCTTCTCCGGTTGGGTTCCCACACAGCTGGCAGAGCTCAGCCCAGGCCTCTCACACTGACACCCTTGCCACCATGCACCCATCTTCTGTTCACTCAGAACAAAAAGCTTTCCAGGAAATCCAGCAGCTCCACAGGTGCCAAATGAACGCTATTATCTCCAACATCCAGCCACACGGCCTGTTATCCACTGCAAGATCTGAAAGCCCGGGCTAAGCCTGGGAAGCTCAGCATATCAAAGGGATGCTCAAGGGCAGTGTCTACATACTTTCATGCCATGCCCAAAGGCCAATAGTTTATCTGAAACCTGCTGGCCTTTATACCTCTGCACAGTCCTTACAGACTATAAATTGGGGAGGGATATTAAAGCATTCACTCCCTTCTTTCCTTACAATGCAATACAAAGACCCAGTGTGTTACATCCTCTTTGTACACCCCAGAGCCTGCTAATAAAAGGCCACTTCTCTCACAGCACATTTTTGGGACAACTGGCTCCACAGTGTGGCTTTCATGCCCGTATACTGGTAAAATGCAGAACACACATAGGAATGTACCCATACTCTGAAGGCACAATGCCTCTTCAAAAACCAGCACATCTCATTGTGATCATATTTTAACATGAAATTAGCTGCCAACAAAGGCCCCATGGCTGCACTCAGATGTGGCAAACGTCTCCTCAGAAACTCCAATGGAATTGAACTGAGGAACAGTGTCTTCAGGAAATCTGTGAATGCGCCTATCCCCTCAACCCCCCAGATAAGAGACATTTACATCCTCATTCTTCAAAATGGAAGAATTAGATCCTCTATATTTTTGGGGGAAAAAAATATGACACCAATTTCCAAAAAAAAAAAAAAAGACATACTTCTGTTCAGAATGGATGGGCAGCTCCTGCAGCTCCCCTTCCTCACATCCCAATAAAAATTTGTTTTAATAATTTTAGATTGCCTACTACCGCATTGTTCTACGTCACATTAAAGACTTCATTCATTTTTCCATTAGCACATTTTAGTTAGAATTAACACACAATCATTTTCCATGATCTGGCTTTCAATATATTTGTAAACAAAAATTAATCTTAAACACAAAACAAAGAAAAGCTTTGACATTATTAGAAGTCAGACTATAGAGATACTCAAACCACACTTCTAACTCTTTTAATCCGTAAGTATGGATTGCCAGGTGTACCCAGGATGGTCTTCTTAAATAAGCAGTTGCCACAAATCCCCCCCTAAAACCTTTGGCAATGAAACAAATGAAGAGAAACTGAAGACTTCAGGAATCAATTCAGCACTTAATGAGGAGACAGAGGGTGATGGAATACCAAATGAGACCAAAGCAAAGCACCAGTCTTGGTATAATCCCAACCAGGCACAAGTAAACCTCTCTCCTCAAGTTGGAAGGGACCCATGAGGATCATCGAGACCAACTCCTGGCTCCACACAACTACCTAAAACCGAATCCCTATGTTATACAAATACTCCCTGAACTCCATCAGCTTGGGGCTGTGCCCACTGCCCTGGCAGCCTGCTCCGTGCCCACTGCCCTCTGGTACAGACCCTGTCCCGAACCCCCAGCTGTCCCTCCTCTGGCAGAGCTCCTTCTCAGAGGAAGGACAGAAATACCACTATCATCTTTGCTGGTGGGGGATTCAATTTAAAAAGTGCTAGAAAACTTTAATACAAGCATAGCAGAGATTTAACTGGAGCCCAAATGGAAAAAAAAGAAAATACTGAAAACTGAGTTAAGACAAGAAGAAGGAGACACAGAACTAAGAGTAGCAGCAGCTGCTCACCTGTGGGGACAGGGATAGTGCACCTGTGGTGCTGACACTTACAATCAAACATCCTTCAGATCTTTCAGCCTAAATGCTCAGGGGGCTGTTGGCTCAGGCCAGTGCAGATGTTACTCTTCGGAGAAGTTTTGGACTACTCCTTGTCAGCATTTCATTTCCCAGAAAATAGCACTCATTTTCCAAGGATGACACTTGTTCTGAGCCTCTGTTTACACATAGAGCTCTTTAGGGGTTGACAGGGCCTCTCCTTCCTGATGCCGATTATTAGTTTCAGATGACTGCTAAGGATCTCCCTCATGAGGGATGTACCCAGGGAATTAAAATGAAGTCACTTTAATTAATTATGAAGCGTTGATATGCAAGACTGCATTCAATTGACCGTATAATTCATACATTTGTGGATAACCGCTAGTACTGCTAAGTCACTGACAAACAATTCTATGGCTCCATTTCACTGGGGAAAAAGAAAAAGGAGAGGGGGGCATAACAAGCTAAAATATAAACAATGCCCTAGCACTCCTTGCCGTTTAATATTCTGGTACTCCTACACTCCTAAAACATGAAGAGAAGTTATACCTGACCAGAAGAGGCTCAGCCAACTATATGGAAGACCAGGTATCCCCACAGGGAGCAGATTTTATGCCAAAAGGAATTGTGCTCCATGTGCAAACCAGTAGCTGAGAGCACCAGGCACTCCTTGGGTAGAGCTGCGCCTTGGGCGATTGCACCCTGCTCCACCTAACCCTTCTCTCTGTTCTCCAATAGAGTTGTAAAACTCTCTTCCATCTCACTCAGCATGTCGCACATTCAGCCTCTGTACAGATGGATATTGGTGTGAATTTCTACATGGAAATCATTATACATACACCTCTAAGGAACTGCACTACACATTGCACAGAAGCCTGATCATTCAGAAAGCCCCACTTTTATATACAGAGGTAGAGCACACACAAGATCTACAACAAAGCACTGCTTTTCCTTCCAAAATCAGCTTTGCTCTCAAGCTATGCTGTAGATACTAAAGAAGGAACCAATGACACCAGGAACTGAGAATTCTTCCCACTTGTGAACATACTCCATTTGTTGCAATAAATCTAAGGATCCGGAAAGTGAGTGATACTTTGTTATGGCATCCCAGGGTCTCATGGCCTTGCAGTGCTGCTGTGTTCCCTGAGGCTTGAAGGCCACAGGCAGAACCAGAGCCACGCTGCTACTGCACTGGCACACAGCAATAGCCTGTCCATGACCAAAATGAAGATTAGGAATGAAATTAAGAACTCCAGAGAGAGAGATTTGAAGTAACATCACATTGTGTTCTCCGATGCAACAATTCCAAAATAATAGAGTTTCCCGAAGAGAAACCTTGAAGGCATTCCATTCCACCCAGCAGGTAAGAAACCCCAGAAGCATTTTCAGCTGTAGCACACACAGCACAACACGATTCCATACCAAAAGTTAACCCCCGAAAAACTCTGCGGGCTGAACTCTGCCCCATTCGAGCAGCACTAAGTGTATTTACAGAGCATTCAGCCCCCAGAGAAATCCCTCCTGGAAACACGCTCCGAACTTGGGGAAACGCGACTTGTGCAAACTATGATGTCATCCATCTGCCTCTCAGGGAGAGCCTTCCCCCTGCGCCCACCTCGGCACAGCCTCTCCGCAAGGCACGGCACAGCCCACCGCCGCCCGATCTGTCTGACAGCAGCCACTCAAAAGTTTGATTCCTTCACCGCATCACATCGTGCAGAAAGCGCGTTCTGAGGGCAAAGAGCGGGGCATTACACGCAGACAGCACCAGCACAGCGCCGGGAGGCTGCGTGCGTTCCCATCTCCTCGAAAAGTTCCCGGCGGGCAGCACCACCGTCCCGTCCGCGCGTCAGGACCCCGGAACGCACGCACCGACGGCACGTTTTCAGAACACTCTCCTTTTCTCTTCTCTTTTCCATTTTTTCCCCCTTGACTCCTCGCACGCTTTCCCAACGGCTCAGCCCAGTTCCCGGCGCACGCGGCTCGGGCTCTCCCCTCATCCCACCCGGCCTCCGCTCACCTCCAAACCTGCCCCAGCTGCAGGATGTGGACGAGGGACTGCAGGAGCCAGATGCAGAAGGCGCACGACGCCGACCTGCCGCTGCCGGTGCGGCTGCCGCTGGAGGGGCCGCCTCCAGCGGGGCCGCTGCTGCCGCTGCTGCTGCTGTTGGCGTTGCCCTTGCTGGCAGTGGAAGCCTGCCGCTGCGGCGTGCAGGGCCGAGCGGAGTCGATGTCCGCGGCTGCCGAGCTGCTGCTCACCAGCAGTTTGCTCTCGGCAGCGGGGCACTGCCCGGAGGCGGCGGCGGCGGCCGTGCCGTCTTCCGCGCCGAAGTCGTGCGCGAACCAGCGGAAGCTGAACACCTGCACGGAGAGGGAGCCCAGCAGCACGAAGAAGAGGGTGAGCCCGAACCACCAGCGCTGGCCTCGCAGGTAGTAGTCGACCGCCAGCCAGATGTCGGTGCCCACGTCTGCGAAGTACACGGCCAGCGCGGCCAGGATCCAGAGGCAGTCCCACAGCGAGTAGCGCCGCTGCTCCCTGCCCAGCCGCAGGCAAAGCGAGGACGAGCCCCCGCCCGAGCCCCGCGAGCCCCCGCCGCCGCCCCCTCCTTCTCCTCCTCTACCGCCGCCGCAGCAGCAGCAGCAACAGCAGCGGGAGCCGCCGCCCGAGCCGTCCCCGCCGCCGCTGCAGCACCCGCCCCCGGGCGCCTCGTCGTCGTCGCTGCCGCCGCCCGGCCCGGCGCCCGCGGGCAGCCCCGGGGCCAGCGCTTGCACGGAGCCCGAGTGTTCAGAGTTCTGCAGCGGCGTGAACGCCACCTCGCCGCCCTTCTTCATCTTCCGCCGCCCGTCCGACTTCGCGGCCATGATGCTTCACTCAGCCCCGCCGGAGAGCGAGCGGTAGCGGCGAGCGCTCCTTTATCCCGCGCCTCCCCCTGCTCCTCCTCCTCCGCCGCCCGCCTCCCGCCCTCTGCAGCCGCCGCGGACCGCCGCTCCCCGCGTCCCCGCTCCGCGCCCGCGGGCGGCTCCTCCGCGGCTGCCGCGGCCGCAGCGCCGCCTGCCTGCCTGCTCGCCTGCGGGAGCAGCACTCAGCTCAGCTCCGCTCAGCCCACCCGCCCCGCGCCCGCCGCCGCCTCCTCCTCCTCCTCCGCGGGGGCCGCCGGGGCCGCCGTGCTCTGCCCGAGCCGGGAGCGGGCAGGGCAGCGCCGCCCGGAGCAGCGCATCCCGCGCCCGCCGCCGCCCGCGCCCGCCGCCGCCACCACCCAGCTGACTGACGCCGGCAAAGAGGATGACCTCATCCCTCCTCCCTCCCTGCCGCCGCCCCCCGCCCCGCACCGGCACCGGCGCTGGCGCAGGGGCGGGGAAGGGGGCGCTCGGCCCCGCGGCTGCCGGGAGGTGCGGGCGCGGCGGCACCGGAGGGCGGTGGCGACGGGGCGTGTGCCGGGACCGCGCCGCGTCCCGGCGGGAGGGGCGCTCCGCCGGCTCTGCCGCCGCCCCCCGCTGCCGTCGGCGCGGCCCTGGGGACGGGGGGACCAGAAGCGGAGGAACCGCCCCTCCTGGGCCACCTCCGCGAGTTGGGCGCTCCGCAGCCGCCCGTTTCCCATCCCGCTGGAAACGCCGCTCTAGTTGTCGTAACTTTGTGAAACGCAGCCGAGAGAAGTGTCATTCCCAAATGATGCCGTGACTCGCACTTTCTTAACAGGCGTCTGGGGGAAGGTGGGGAGGCACCGTTTTAGTCCGCCAACCCGAAGAAACGGCATTTTAAACATTTCCTTCGGCAAGCGAACTCACTCCCTGTCTCCCTCCCTCCGCCCCATTCTCTTCTCCGCAGCCCGGGAGCTCCCGGAGCCCTTTAAACCTCAGCGCGGTGCTTCGGTGCCCGCAGCTCTCCTCGGCCGCCTGCCCTCGGCCTTCTGCCTCCTCTCGTCCCCATACCCAATGCGTGCAGGCTGAGCCGCTGATACTCCTCTTAGGCTCTCTATTTTATACCTGTGGAATAAGCTCAAAGCATCCCTAAAACAGAGCAGTGAGAGAGTTCAAGCTCGTTGCTGGAATGCTCTAATGGGAATGTCAGTGTGGCTGTGATAGGGCACTGTTACATTAAGATAGGTGACTAAACATAGCCCCTTCCAATTATTAATGAAAGAAAAGGAGTTATATGGGCGGCTGAAAATGCCTTCTAACCCTTTAATCTGCATGGTCAGTATGAAGTTCCCTTTCGGACACAATCTTTTACTTCAGATTTCAGGAAAAGAAGACAGAGTGCATTGCTGGGTTATTCTGAGGGTGTTAAGAACTCAGAACTCAGCCTTTGGAAGGCAGCGAGCACACAGAAACCTCATTTTGCTTGTTCTTTTGCATGTTATCACACATTACAAGAGTCTTTAATTACATCATTGCATAATGGTTCTTAAATAATATACATTTCCTCTGCAATCTCTTTTGCAGTGCTGGAGCTGCACTTTTATTTCTGTTCCTTTTTTTAACCCCACATTAATTTCATTCTCATTACGGTCCATATGATCTCCATTGCCTCAGACTTTTAATGCAAATTGCTTCTTTCTCCAGGTATCTTTTAATAATTCACCCAGTCCCTATATATAATACAATATATGCACCTAAGCTCCCCTTGTCAGCAGAGAAGGTGCTTAATAAAAGAGCTAATTTAGCTGCAAGTTCGTGGCTTACGTATCTCAACAAGTTCCCAAGTCGTTCTATTTATAGTTAAATCTTCAAGAAAATGGTTTAGTGTGCATTTTAAGTTACTTCAGTTGATACTTTGTGACATACGCAGGTCAAACGGTGCTACAGATTTCTAATAGAGGTTATGGAGTGATATGGGGTTGCATGGGGGTGCAACTGCTGTGCTTCTGGAGCTGAAAGTCTCACCTAAACTGTTTGGGGTGGGGGAGAGGAGAACGAATGGAAATTGTCAGATTCAGGGTGAGGATAGTAAGGTGGAGATTGGGGTCCCATGGACTAAAAGGGCAGAAGATACCTATGAGCAATGCAGCAAATATTTAGGAACAGATGGCATCAGGCTGGCTGTGCCCCATGGCAGCACGTTATTACCAATCAGCTTGGAGGCAGTGCTTGAGTGCTGGGGCCACGTGTCCCTGGTGTCCTGCTCTCCCTGCTCCAGATGTGGGGTACTTTTTCAGCTATATTCACCCTCAGCCACTTCTCTTGCGGACAGAATTTGATCAGAAGAGATCCACCCACCACACTGAAGGACTCCAGCTCACCCCAGTAGGTTTTAGAGGAGACCCACTCATCTGAAGTGTGGGGAGGGTTTTGCACTTTCCTCCTGTATTTCTCTATTTCTCCAAGGCCAGGCTGGATGTGGCTCTGGGCAGCCTGGTCTGGTGGTTGGTGACCCTGCCCATAGCAGGGGGGTTGAAACTAGGTGATCATTGTGATCCTTTTCAACCCAGGCCATTCTACGATTCTATGGTTCTATGATTTGCTAGGTTTGTTTTCCTCTTTTTGGATTCAACTTCTGTGGCATTTGTGAGAGGACTCATATCACCTGTTAACTGATACTCTTTCTCTGTTAAATGAAGGCAGATGAACATTTAAACCTAAATTAAATGTACGGCTGTTGGACACTTCCAGGGGAACATCTTCTGTTTTATTTTATCACTTAAGAGATTATCAATGGAAAGGGCCCCAAATAGTAAGTAAGTGTTGAAGAAATTGCTTCCAAGAAACAGAACCAAATTTCCATTTCATTACTCTGGCTTAGCTCCTATGGAGCTATATCAGGGCCAGAGGAGTTTGTATACACACAGTGTACAAACCAGCATGCATTCAGCAAGCCAATGCTGCTACTAAACCTCAGAAATTATTAATTATGAAATATAATTGAAGGGCAAAAATGCAATTGCAGACATCGATACATATTTCATAAACCAAAGTACAGACACACTCATTTCTCACGTAAATGCGCTTTGAAGCACATTGTATTCATGGCATTTTTTTTCCCACTTTTCTTTGAAGAAAACATTTTTATGAATATCACAAAGAACTGCCTTTGCCTTCTGAATTGCAACTGCTGTTTGCTTTTTTTTTTTTTTTTTTTTTTTTTCCTTTTTACCCTTAAAATATCAAGCCAGTCTTTGTCTACACTAAGAATACTTTTTATTTTGTTTGTCTTTCTGCTTTTCATTGCAGACATTTCATTGCATGAGTTTCTTTTTTTTTTTTTTTCAGATTCTCAACCATGATCTTTTTCACAATCTTCTTTAGCTCTATAGCACAGATGGCCCTACAAAAATATACTCATCCTCTGTTGTCCTTTCATTTCACCATCAGAATGCATTTATACTCTACTAGCACACTCTGGAACAGGTTGCCCAAGGAGGCTGTGAATGCCCCATTCCTGGAGGCATTCAAGGCCAGGCTGGATGTGGCTCTGGGCAGCCTGGTCTGGTGGTTGGTGACCCTGCACACAGCAGGGGGGTTGAAACTAGATGACAATTTTGGTCCTTTTCAACCCAGGCCATTCTATGATTCTGATTCTATGATTCAATTTTTGCATGCATTCTGCATTTTCTTCTATCTCAAAATAACTGAAACAGAATGATGCCCCATGGTAGTATTTTGGCACAAAATCCTACATTTCTCATCAGATTTAACCTTTGAAGAGCATCCTTGGCAATTCTGTGTCATGAAAGAGATGTGCAGAACTTCACTGCTCCAGCAGGGCTTGGGGTGGGCCCCCTCTGGAATAAGTGAAATGCTAAGTCATAAGGAGCTCTTTGCTGATTGCTTCAGAAGACCTGGTGATTCTGCAATCAGGTTGCTCCCTTTTCTCCTTCCTTTGTTTCCCTTTCCCTTCTAGCTACCTTCCTGTACCTGCTTTATTTCTCTCCCAAAGGCACGCTGCGCATTCCTCTGCACTGTGCTGCTTCTCTCTTTCTTGCTGTGCATGATAACAGAGAATCTGATTAACATCCATTTTCTTTACTCATTCCCTCTGAAGTAGCCTCACCACTGAGTGAGGTTTTCACAAGTTTTGGAGGTTATCAGTAGATCTGTGTTTAGGTTACACAGTTACCAGTTGATATAGAAGGTCTCTATAATATTTATATACTGCAGTGCCAAACTGCCTTTGTGCCCAAACAGTTGCATTCACAACACACACGTGTCAGTGGATGATCTCATAACTTAAACTCCTCATTGAGAATGCGTTTCCAACATTTTAGCAAATGAACAAAAGCACAAATGAAAAGTAAAGTGGTAAAATATTTACAAAATTAACATTAGATTACCTTATATTTTTAAAATATATTGAGTATAAGCAGCTATTGCTTGCTTGCTTTACCTTGAGATTATTTTATTTATGGACCTATATGTTGATTCACACAGAGGAATTTTTTGGACCATAAAATTGACTTTAAAATTGAGAATCATAGAATTGCTCAGGTTGGAAAAGACCTTAAAGATCATCAAGTCCAACCACAATCTAACCAAACTACCCAAACTCTAACAACTTCTGCTAAATCATGTCCCTGAGCACCACATCCAAACAGTTTTTAAACTCATCCAGGGATGGTGAAATGTGTGAATCAAGTATTTCAACATGTTGGCTCACTTCTACAATTGCAAAGAATACTCTGAAATGTTCCCTGGTTTGGGAAATTAATTCATTTATATCATCCTGGTAATGCTGTATGTATTTATTTTGCAGAGACCTCTTTTCCGCAGTGTGTCACACATGAAAATGCCAACCCATATGCACCTACCTCATAAGAAGATACTCAGAGTAGCAGGGCTTTTAAGTGAACACCTAACTTTACTCCAGACTATAATTCAATCTTAGTGGGATAATTTATATATCTATGATTTAGGAGTGTATTTTCATCTTTGACATATACTTACATTTCACGGTAAATTGGGAGCTGTGGTTTCTTGTGTTACGATTGACTGAAGATTTCTTACATTTACATTTATTAATCAGAAACGGGATGCCAGTTACCTTTTACGTTGCTTCATATCATGTATTTTAAAATATAACCAAAGGTGAATGTCAATGTATAATGAGTGAAGGCAGAAGATGAGTGAAGGAAGACCTCACGGGAAGCGAGCCTGCAGCCAAGCTTTGTACAAGGTGCACAAAATCTTCCACTGCCATTCTGCATTCAGCAGCCAACAAGACACCAAGCAAATCACACATTATTATAAATGGAAAAAGCATTTATAGAATGCCTAGTGGGATAGTAAGATGTCCTGTGACATTGTATTTAATACGATTAAGTATTAAATAACAAGTAATATTATAAAAAGATAAGTAATTCTTAATACAATTAAGAATTTCCAAAAGTTTGAAGGAGAAAACGAACAGTTCCATTTTTCCCCCTTTTTGCTTCAGCTGTTTAAAATGAGTTCATGCAGGAAGATTCAGGCACAGCACAGCACAGAGGAGTTCATGGACTTTTCAAGCTTTTTCCTTATGGGAAAGCAGTCCACGAGAACATTTTAAATTGATGTGTGAGCAGAGGATGTTTACACTTGCAAACAGGTCTATAGATACTAATATTAACAACTCCAGGACTCACCCAAGACTTCTAAGGTAACTCAGACAAGCACTTGGAATGGCCTTTTTTTCTTAATTTGACTCTGTTTCTCCCACTGACAAGCTACAGAATAGATAGATACAATAAAGCTGCTCTTATATACTTAGGAGGAAAGAATTCTTTCTTCAGAACATACTTGGAATTGCTCGGAGATTAAATGGTCCAATGAATCAGTCAGAACTTGGCTATATATTTTTTTTTCAAATCATTAACAAAAGAAACTGAGACTCATAGGGCTTAAACGGGCAGAAATGTTTAAGAGCCTATACTATGTTTTTAGGCTACATTCTAGCATCCACCTCCCACTTGAAGTTTTCTCTACAGTGCAAAATTCGATGTTACTGCTTCACTGTAATAATAGCAAGGATAAGAATAATAAAATCCTGCAGCCACTGCCCTCACACAGATCTGTAAGAACAGGAGGCAGCAGGGAGAGGAAGCAGAAGACAAACACTTTTCTCCACTACAGCCTTGACTCTTGTTTTATCTCACTGCTCCTTCCATGGGTGCCAAATGCCTGGGTCTCTTACTGACACAGGAGGTCTTATTTCCATGCCACATCTCTGTTTCCTGCAGAGGCACCACCGGTGTCAATATCTGCCCAGGGTCTCCATACACACTGTGGGTGCTGGCAACAAGAGCAAAGCATCTGGTCTTTGCAACAGCAGCTGAGTGCACACGAGGTGGCACCTCTGCAATGTCTCTGCCTTTGGCCAGCTCTCTTGTCCCTTCCAAGGGACATGGATTAAGTGACATGTGCCAAACACAGCAGACATCACTGTTTGCCATGCGGAAGAGGCAGGTTTGGGGTTTGGTTCCAGTCACAGTCTCGATATGCTAAGTGGCATGTCTTTGAAGCAAGAACTGATAAGGAAGTTATGGTATTTCAAGCTTTCTTATCAAAGTATAATCCTCCGGCAATATGTTCTGCAAGCCCCTGCAATGCACTTGAAACGAAATGAAACCCTCTGCTGTGACAGTTTTCCAGTAGTAGAAGGGTAGAAGTGTTACATGACTCTGGATCTAGGGGAGTGAATCCAATACCTTATTTATACTCTGTATGTTCAGAGGAAATAATTTTCAAGTAAGGACACCAGCTGCTGAAAGAGGTATTCACTGCTAGTAATAAAAAACAGATTAGGAAGGCATTATTTACACTTGATAAATCAGAGATGGCATCAAAGAGAGCTAGTATTACAAACTATTAATGAAAGACATAATAATGAAACAAATCACATAATAGATCACAACGAAGTGATTCAGTGTAATGAATACTGATACTAAGTAAGTGAACTGTGCACTCTGGGGACACAATTTCAAATCCATTCCAGTGTAAGCAAAAAGAGCACTTTTAGAAGAAATTGACTCTGTTCCATTGCTCACTCAGCTCACATCCACACCTTACACTAGTTCTCCCTGTGATGACGTATAAAGTAGATAAAACCGAAATTACCTGCCAAGCCCTGTTATATTTGTTTATTACTTATAATAACAACTGAAATCTCATAATCCATGCAGATATCTGACAACATTCCTAATTTCAAAGAATAATGTGAGTAAATAAACATTAAATGTACTGAAAAGCCAGACAAGATATCATTGAGTACAGATTTGTTTAATTCTTGTGATTATAGAAAGTACATTACTGCTACAAAACATGGTAGTGCCTTGGAGGTGAAACAGGTCTAAAATTCAGTTCTTTATACAGATTTTGAGTTTTGGAGGTACTAAATGTGGAGTCTTTGATTAAACAGGGGGATGCCCTGTGTAGTCAATACGCAGTATTTGTATTCTGATCACAGACATCAAACTTCTGGTGTTGTGCAACTCATGGTTCCATTTCAGACTCGTCTTTATTCTAAACTCTTCCTCAGTCAACCAGCAACTGTAGCAATACCAAACTAAACATCTAGCCACTTATTATTCGCTTATTATTTTGTGTATTTATTCTAAATATGTTTGTATTTATGGTGTGTTTTCAATAATAATAGCGATTTTTTTTGAAGTAATGACATTTGCACATACAGCACTAGAGAGGCAGATAGATGCCTAAGAATGGGCACTGCAAAAATCAGCAAGCTGAGCACAGAGCTGCATAAGTTAGCCAGTGAGCTATTGCAGTGCTAGTGATAAGAAATGATGAAAAAGTCTCTCTTAAGTGACCCTTTGGATCTAAAGGATCTCAGCTGAGGTTCTGGCTCAGCTACAGGATTTTGCAGTCAAATGCCAGTGGGAAGCTTACTGCCACAGGCTTAATGCCTGAATAACAAATTCTTTATTCCTCTCTGTTACATACCTGGTCTTATAAAAAAGGAAATAACACATGGTAAGGCCAAAGAGCTGTGCAGCCTGTTTGGAAAATGATTTTGAGGAAATATTAGTTTTAATAAATGTAGAAATTGAAACTGTGTATCAGTTTAATAAAAATTGGCAGATTTGACTCAAGAGCTAACTTCAACTTACTCACAAATTATTACTGAAATAAAAATGTGTTACTAAATATATCTACTATTACGAATGCTCAGCTCAAGTCCACAGAGCCATGTTACAGATTAAAATTGATGTTTTCTAAATTTCAGCCATGCAAAGATTTTGAGCAACTCTGGTTGGACTGGAGCACAGTGTTCACATTAGACATGTTTAATTTACTGTGATGTTTTTAATGCACTGTTTTGACATTCCTTCACAGTAATTACAATACCTTCAGAATTATAACATACAAGTAAATCAAACAAGCAGGAATTTGGAGAAGCAGCACACTATGAAAAAATCAGAAAATAAGCAGCTATGGGTAAAGTTGCACTACGGTGCTACCATCGCTTCCATCCCCAGCAAGCCACCTACAAGGCAAAAAACATTAAAACATGTCATACAATCATAGAACCAGAGAAACATAGAATGTCTTGAATTGGAATGGACATTAAAGCTCATTTAGTTCTACTCCACTGCTGTGGGTTGGGCTGCCACCCACTAGAGTGGGCTGCCTAGAGCCCCATCCAACCTGGCCTTGAATGTCTCCAGGGATGGAGCATCCATGACTCTCTGGGCAGCCTATGCCCAGAATGCCTAAGAATTTTCTCTTAGCATCTAACCTAAATCTCCCATATTTTAGTTTAAAACTGCTCCCCCTTGTCTTATCAGACTATGTAAAGTGTGAGCTTCTGCTTTTTTTATAAGCTCCCTTTAAGCACTGAAAGACCTTTAAGTACTGAGCTTTCCCTAGAGCCTTCTCTTCTGCAGGCTGAAAAAAAAAAAAACAACAAAACAAACAAACAAACAAACAAAAAACCAGCTTCCTCAGCCTTTCTTTGTAGGAGAAGTGCTCCCTCACTTTGCTCTTCCAGACAGAATCCCTATATTCTTCCCATACCAACAATTTCTTCTTTCACTGCCTGAACATTTATGGAATTTGCCCATTAGGTCATTACTCAGCCATGACATTTTCCTGCCTTCCTTCTATATTTCTTACATATATGCATGGAGAGCTCTTGTACTCTAAGAAAAGTATCCTTAAAGAGTTGCAGAGTTGCCAGCTCTGCTCCATTCTTTTGTCCCTGACCTGTTCCTTTGTCCCTAAAGACAGCTTCCCAGGGGATCCCTCCCACTAATTTCTTAAACAGAATTTTGCTCTTCTGAAATTTAAGATCTTGACTTTGCTTTTTGCCAGTCCTTAATCCTTGAGATCATGAACTCAACCAGAGCATGATTGGTACAACCCAGACTGCCTTCAGTCTTAAGCTCTTCAATGATATCTGCATTGGTGAGCACCAGGTCCAGTAACATTTCTCTTCTGGATGGTTTGTCTAATACCTGGACCAGGAAGTTATCCTCAGTGCACTCCAGGAGTCTCCTGAATTGCTTACAACCCACTGTATTTCTTTCCCAGCAGAAAATGGATAGTTGAAAATTTTCATCAGTGTGAGTGCCTGAGAGTGTGATGCTTCTTGTAGCTGAAGCAAGAAGTCCTCATCAACAAGCTCCCCTTGATGAGGCAGTCTGTAGAAGACATTAACCATCAGATGCCCTTTATTAGACCAATCTCTAACTTTAACTCACAAACTTTTTAGCCTGATCGTGGCTGTTTCTCATAAACAGCTGTCTATTTCTTAACATATAGGGCAACACCTTTGCCCCTTCTTCCCCTGTTCTTCTAAAAAGCTTGTGGCCCTTGATAGCAGTCTTCCAGTTGTGTGACTCATCCCACTGTGTTTCCCTGGTAGTGATTAAGTGACAGATTTTGTACTGTATCATGATTTCCAGCTTCTCCTGGTTGTTTTCCTAGCTGTGTGTGTATCCTATCCGTGTAGTGACACTTCAGCAGAGCTTTTGGCCACATTGTCTTCCTAGAGCAGTCCTCCTTTATTCCTCTGAGACTATTCACAGGCATTTCCCTGCTGCTTCTTAAAGTGGCAATACTCCCTTTTTCTTCTGTGTCACTAAGAAGTACATCCCCTTCCTCTGCTGAATCAATATGGCAACTTGCTCAGAAAGTGCACTGAGCTGGGCACACACGCACCTGTGACAAACACCCACCTCTGCCCTCAGACCCTGTGGAGACTTCCAGGCTTTGGAGATCCCTGTAACTCGGGGTCTGGGCCCTGCCTACACCCCATCAACCTCTCTGGTGAGGGTTGCTGGCTCCTGGCAGCTCTCTCTTGGGTTCCTCCATGCAGGAACCCCCCTGCACAGCATGATCCCCTGTTCTGTTTTAGAATATGCATATTCTGGACTGGAGCTGATAGCTTCCACTTTATATATACTGTATAGATACAGTATACACAGAAGTTATCAAAGAAACAAATAATAAAAGCCTGCTTTTTCACTTTTGGATTAAGAATTTCAGCACTGACTTATACAGGAGTAACCAACATGATGAAAAGAGCGATCGTTTTAGTATCCATATATGCGTGGTTTAAAAGGAACTGTATAAATATATTAAACAAAGATACATATATTTAATGTCTAGGTTGCTTAACAACAGGTGACAAGTAAATTTTTTTACGGAGTGGGGAAAATTAGGGTATTTTAGAGTAAGGAAATATGTTCTGTTTTAGCAAGTTATTGTCTGTATACTCCATACTTCTAATGCCACCTCGTTGGCTAAGAAAATACTGGGACATACAGTCGATTCTTTCCCCATAACAGCCTATGGAATTTTTACCATTGACTACACGAGAAACAGACCTGAGCTCAGGTAGACTGGTTAACTGGAATCATGAAGGCAATTGTACTCATTTCCTAAAGAGGCTTCCCAAACATTTTTACACTTCTAGCACTTTTGCAAGGCTTGTGCCAGAATAGCTGAAGTCATTATGATCAAGCAGTGAGAATGGGAGGGATTCCCAGCTGGTACTGCATTAACATAGCTCACATCTGAAGTTGCACTGTTGAACAGCTGGGAAATACATTTGAAGCCAAACAGTTCCAGGCTGCAACACAACTAATCTTGGTAGGTAAAATGCCAAGTTAGGAAAGGATGCACAGCTCCTTTCTGGATTCTCAGTATGAATACCTTTTGGAGTCAGCATTTATACCAGAGTAGTTTTTTGTTGTTGTTGTTTTTTGTTTTTTTTTTAACCCAATAGGCTTTGACATGAGAAGCATCTTGTGTGAGCTGGTACAGGGACGTGTGTACTTATAGCTTTCCATATCGTAGGAGTGGACCACAGCTTCTGGGCCAGTGAACATTCTACATCAGGTCTTCTAACTTCTACTGAAATTGTTCTATTTATTTTGAATAAGTATGTATTCATTAAGGCGAGAACTGGACTCTAACCCACAGAGATTCCAGGTAAATGTCCTATTCAGGAGCTTGTATAGTCAGCCTGTGTCTGTCAATCCCAGTTTTCTATTTGGAATGCAAAGAATAGCAGTTCTAATAGCAGTTTTAGGTGACATGGTGGAACATGAGACAACTATGTACCCTTGCAGAAAACAAACAAACAAACAAACAAAACACAACAGTATCTTGGGCTGCATTAGGGTGAGTAAGCTGGCAGGTTGCAAGAGGTAAGTCTTCACCTCCACTCAACACTGTTTGGTAAAGATGACTTTCCAAGGTCCCTACCAACCATTCAGTGTTTCTGTGAAATCAACTGTAAATTCTCTTCACAAATTATGCACAACTGATATTGCAATCTAAGAAATTTTGCTCATGTTCACTTGCCTAAATTTATGTATCTAGGAGATTAGATAGTACCAGAACATGTTTTTGGAAGAAGATTTATGGAACATACATGCAAATTTTAGTGCAGTGCTGTACAGAGATATGCTTTGAGATACTGTGTGACATTAATCGTTTTTGTAAATCTGGCCATTGTGAGCTGCAGTCCAGGCACTCTCAGGTACTGAGAGTTTGCAGCTACTGTAAACAAAACAAAAAAATATTCAGGGTTGGATTTGACTTCCAGGAATTGCCAAGATTGTAGAACTTCAGAACCATTAAATTAAATATTCCTTGCTACCTTTTTTTTTTTTTTTTTTTTTTTTTTTTTCAGATCACCAGGCAACATTTCTTAACCTAGATATAAAGAATTTGTAAGTCTTGATACTTGTCTGCTCTCAAGATGAATTAAAATTTTATTTTACACTTAGAAAGACATGAATGTGTTTGCTTCTGTTGTTTACTCTGAGATGTTTTAAGCTGTAAACTGTATACTGTAGTGGACAGTCACTCCAAATATACCCTTCAGTTTGATCCCTAAGTTCTGAAAGTGCATTGTTTCAGTTTGACACTAGAAACCAAAGTGGATTTTCTTTTTGTATATTAGAATCTCTTTACACTAATAACTCTTTATTTGAATAAATTTCTGTATTTAGATTATTAATACATTATTAAAAGTTCTTTTTTTTTTAAATTTGTAAATCGTAATCATGTTCCACTTAGATAGCTGATAGTCTGTTATATCTTAGGCTGATATAGATATTGATCAAAAAGATTTTAGTGTTGCATTTGTGCAAAAAGAAAACCCCAACAATCTAAAACCCACTGCTTTTTCTTTAGATTTGTTATCTGCCACAGCCTATCATCTACCCACCAGCTCGTATTTCTAATTCCATCTCATGTTTGTGTACATATGATATGCTAGTTACATGTGTGCTAGTGCTTATGTAATGGTTCTCCAGATAGCTTTTACCTCTTGAAAATGGCATGCTATTCTCTCAGCAAAAATTGTGTTTCACTCCTCACCCAGCTTTAATAACTTGGAAAAACATAATGTCTTCCTCTGTATATTCTGACAAATTTAAATGAGACAAAACATTCAAAAGTTACTGAGAATGGACTGACAGAAACACAGCATAGTTTCAAAAATTCTTACGGCTTCAGGAAATCTGAGAAGAAACAACTGAGAGACTAAAAAGTCTGGTAGTTGTTATTATGATGAAGAAAACAGCACCTTCGGAGTAACAGTGAAATGATCTACTGACCTGTTACAGTTGAAGAAATACACTGAATTCCTGGATGCATCCATGATTTCTACTTTTTCTAGAAACCAGCCACTTGCTTTAACACAAAGGAAAAAGAAATATGTATAATATATACAAAATATATCTAAAACACAAATAAAGCACAAGGAAGGTTTCTCATTTCATTTCCAAACCTGTGTGGTTCAATACTTTTGAAAGCACCCATTATCAGGAATACAACTGAAATGTTGATAATTCAAATGAAAAACAAATTCTTATGGTTTTACAGAGGAAGTCTGTGATGATTTTGACAGAAAACATAAAGGAAATTTTTCATTACAACTTAACTCATTTTTCCACACTGAATGGAGACAGTATAAGACAAATGAAACAGTGCATGGCAATATCAGATACATTTTTGAAATCCCTTTTTACCATTCCCTATAGTCTGAAATAGAGGAGCAGACTGACAAAATGGTGTCAGACATGGAAGTGTGTGTGAAGCAAAGGTGTGTCATTGAATTCTTCCTTGTGGAAAAAATGGCACCCATTGACATTCATTGACACTTGCTGAACATTTATGGAGACCAAGATGTGGATGTGAGCACAGTGAAGCAGTGGGTAGTGTGTTTCAGGAGTGGGGATGGTGACAGTGGGTCACCTCCACTGGTGCAGATTTCTATGAGCACAGCATTCAGATTCTTGTTCATCGCTGGCGAAAATGCATAGCTGATGTGATGACAATGTTAAAAAGCAGTCTTTTGTATCTGAGAATTTGCTTTATCAAATAGTGTAATTGTGCTCTTTGTGTCTGTTGTAGAACAATTTTCATGTTCTCATTTCTCAGGTAGCAATGATTCAGAAGAGCATCTCCATTAAGGCCAATGTTTCTATCTGTCTTGACTTTAAGAAAGTATTTAACACTCTAAATACAGCCAACTATTTTGTTGGTTGAAAAAATGCCATCATTCTTGTGCTAACGCTTTTTATTTCATGCAATATTTAAACATGATTTTTTTAAATAAAGTTTTATTATACTGAAATGTAGAGATTATGCTGATGTCTTTCCGTGTGTTTGCCAATGCAAATACTTAATAACAACATTTAAAAAACTAATTAGAATCACACCAATATTGCTAGCAGCTGAAAACATTTTGGTATTCTTTGTATATCCTAGAGATTTTCATATTCACATATTTAGAGAAAAATATATATAGGCTAACAACCAAAATAATTTTATCTCTAAGTAAGCTAAAAATATAATGTAAAAATATTTTCATACTGTACCAACTTAGATGAATGTAAAGGCTTAGCAACATTTCTCAATTTCCACAGACTTTTTCAAACAAGTATCTAGAATAACTAGGTCGTAAAGGTGCCCAGGTTTTTTATCTTCAATTCACAGGAGTCATTTATTGAAATTGCGAAGTATTTTCGGAACTTCTTTAATGAAATTTTGTGAATGCTTTAATATATCATAGACTCTACTTGGAATATATGACCTTTCATGAAATCTCCGTAATTCAAAGTCAAGATTATTAGCAATAAAATTTTACAGTCTCTCAGATTTACACAGCACTTTATAAACAAATATTAAGCTACGTTTGCTCTCTTGAAAAGTTTATAAGCTTATGCTTTACTCTGTATTGACAAAATTGCAGCAGACCTCAATGAAAGCTCCAGGTATGAAGAAATCCAGAAGTAGATGGGAAAGATTAGCAAACACACATAACATTTCAAGGAGTTGCTACCTTTGCGGAAGCTTGTGCAGATAACAGCTGATGTGACAAGGGATATTTGGAAACAATTTCAGAGAAGAAAACAGAGGAAGGAAGAAATGGATTTAACATGAATTACCACACACCTGCTATGAAGGCAGTCTTTGCAATTACTACGTTTATCAAGACATAGGGAGGAAAGATAATATTGATGGTTTAGAATCCAGCAAATAGAGTTTAACCTGCATTTACTTTACAGACTTCTGTGCAACTCTCAGAGCACCAAAAGCCTGCTGATGTAGAATTCCCTGGTGTTAAACTGAATTGTATACAGCAGCTAATAGTAATAAAATGAAAGTCAGCAGGTCGATTTTATTTCAATAGAAATATTTTTTGAGTTTTCAGTACCATCACATGTTTGACATGATTGGGTAGTTAGAAAAATCCTGTTCAACTTTTGCCTAGATTTGCCACTTACAGAATTTTGCTTGGCTCATCCTAGGTATGATAAACTCTTGCCACTTTATAATAAGGGTGTTGGTTTTTTTACAACCTAAATACATTTCTTTTTATCAGATAAGTTTAGTTCACTTGACTAGAATATTTCAATACAATGAGACCTTTTTGACTCAAGCTGTACAGTAACTGGAAATTCTACTCAAATGTTTGTATCTCCATAGCTTGTTCATTGTTTTGTTTGCTTGTTTGTTAGTTTGTTTTCCATAAAACCACTAAGTGTTTTAAATATTTCACGCTGATGTCCTATCTTATGTTTTGATAAAGTTCAGGTATTAGGTATTATATGGAATACAATGTATCTGGAAACAGTTTTTGTCATCATGATTTGATTTGTACATTGTTTGATCTGATGCGCTACAGTGTTTTCCTCATAGTTTAACTTTTACAAGAAGGAAAGCCATGTGTCAAGGCAGACATGTTATTCAACACATCTAATAAAAACTTTGGCTGAGCAATGACTGAAGTATAAAACCTTCAGAGTTATGTACTAACTAGATCTCTGATAGAAAAAAAGCAAAGATAAAATCAAGGGAAATCTGACAGGAACAGGGGCAATGTAAGCAAGAGAAGTCAAACTGACTTCTGTATACAGATTCATATTAACTAGCAGTAGCAGTAGCATGTCTTCAAAGGCCTATCCAAATGTCAGGCAAGTCTTTAAGCAGAAGATTTTTTAAAAAAAAAGAAGCTTAGAGAGCACATGTAGTATACTTACCAAATCCTTTTCCATCATGACCAATTTCAATCGAACGTAGGCTTCCTAATTTTTTAGTCTTAATCTTGAACGTATCAACCTTTAATATTGAAAAACAGTTACTAAAAATAATACATAAATTTTTGAAAATGTATACCTTCATTCAGGTCAGCTTCAAATCTAAATGAAATGCAAAAATATCAATTCAAAATAGATGGATTCTCTGTTTAAACCTGAAAGCTCTGCTTTTCAACTTAAGTAGGAGAATCATTATCTCTTTCCTGACTTCCGTATAACAGAAAAGTATTTTTGCTAGATATCATGAATTTTCAACTGATGCAATGTCTTCTATAATCTTTTCAGTTTACAGTACATAAATACATGTTCAAGAAATGCAAAAAATAAAGGCTTTTACACAATGTAGCATTATATCTACCAGATAATTCATTTAAAATATTCCCTTGTTTCATATTACAGATTTATGAAAAGAAAAATAATAAGACCCCTTTTTCATAAGGCATTCCTTAAAAATGTCATTGGCTCACATTGACTTAGCAAAATTGCAAATTAGCTAGTAATGCAATTTCTGTGTATCTAATCTTTTTTCAAAGAGCAGTGATACCTTCAGTGTGCTACTAGACAAGACACTCTTTTGCTCACTCCTGCCTGTAGGTAAGTATCATAGGATCACAGAATCACAAAATGGCCAGGGTTGGAAGGGACCTCAAAGATCATGAATCTCCACCCCCTCTGACACATGCAGGGCCATCAGCCTCCACATTCAGTACTAGACCAGGCTGCCCAGGGCCCCATCCAATCTGGCCTTGAACACCTCCAAGGACGGGGCATCCATAAACTCTCTGGGCAGCCTGTTCCAGCACTTCACCACTCCCTCTGTAAAGAACTTCCCTGATATCCAACCTAAATCTTCCCTTCTTCAACTTAAAAACATTTCCCCTTGTCCTGCAGTTATCAACCCTTTCAAAGAGTTGATTCCCCTCCTCTTTGTAAGCTCCCTTTAGGTACTGAAAGGCTGCAATGAGGTCACCCCACAGCCTTCTTTTCTCCAGGCTGAACAACCCCAGATCCCTCAGCCTGTCTTCATAAGGGAGGTGCTCCAGTCCCCTGATCATCTTCGTGACCCTCCTCTAGACACTCTAACACCTCTCTGTCTTTTTTGTACTGTACAGACCTGGACACAGTCCTCCAGATGGGGCCTCACAAGAGCAGAGTAGAGGGGAGCTAAGTAGCTTTATAATCTTGTCAGTGTGAAAAACAATACCCGATAAAGATCTTTTAGAAGATATCCACAGCTATTTTTTCAGCTATTTCCTAGCTGAAAAAAAACTTGAACCAAATTGCGTGTAAAAAGATGCTCAGTACTGTTGGAAATAACAAAGTAGATTGAACAAGGAAGATATCGTAATGGAAGTTTAAATTATTAGCCACTACCTTCCAAGAAATTTAAAGGAGAAAGGTATGGGAAATGCATTTGTTTCTTGCTATATAAGGGTAACCATCATTATACTGCATTGCACAGATGATGAGGAAACAGAGGAATTCCTTTGCCAAATTAATATATTTATTAAAAAGATGTGAGCATTCTGTTGAAGAACTAGGATGTCTTGCAGAGAATCAGCACTCTTGTGGATATTTGCATCTGAAATATAAGTCTCTGGATATTCTAAATATGATGGATATCAACATCAAGTTGGCGTGTGTGGTTCCATTTTGTCTGGCTGTAGGCTTATGCATTCAGCGAGGCTCACTGCATCAGTTTCCATGGCAAAGTAAAAGGATGGGATGCAAGAGACGGATATATTCTCAAGCATAATATTCAAAGTTTGTGTAACAGCAAGGAATATTGCACATATATGTGCACATATATACGCAATGCATGTTGTGCATTTCAGAACAAGGAAATGTAACTGGGCAGATAAATGGAATCAATATGAGGATGTGTTTAGGACTATGAGAACAGCAATACAGTCAGCTAGACACAGCGGAGTAAAGTGTTCCTTGGTTACTCTGGAGAAAAGGCTAAACATAGAGATAGCTGAGACTATATCTCATGTAGTGATGAAAAAACCAGAATAAATGCTTGAAGTTTTGTAAAGCTCTCGCACAGATTTCATATTTACTTTCCCAATCTAGAAATTGGTAGAAACCTATATGCTCACCATTCCTTTTTCAAAGGGATCTTGATGCTCCAGTGACTGAGAGAGGTGAAACACTTCAGATTTGTCTTCATTCCCAAATAAAACAATATGCACATTGGCATCAGTTCCTGCCCCCATTCTGTGACCTGTGTATACTTTGATAGTATACTCTGTCTGATTTCCTTCTTGACTTTCTTCTTTATTTAAGTAATGTATGCCATTATTTGGTTTGTCTCCTCCAATAACAAAAGATACTGGGATTTCTCTCTGTATTTCTGGCTTATTTGGATCCACAGAAAAAGCTCTGCAAAACAAAACCCATAATTTTTTGTAGTAAGTAAACCATATGTTAAATAAAAAACCCTATGAGTTATATGGAGCAGTTGAAGATGGACTTTCAAAATACTATACATTGGCTCACTCACCTCATGATGGTACATTTAATCCAGTGTCTCCTTACTGTTTTCATATACTATGCTATAAAATGATTAGCTTTACGTAAGATACTTACTCATTCACTTCAAACACGTAGATAGGATGATCCCTTACAGAGTTTTTCAAATGCAATTTTGTAATGTCAAATTTGCAGTCTACAAAGAAGCAAATAAAAGATAGCTATAATGTTTTACTGCACATCTTGGAATTAGATAGAGTCTGATGATGATGCAACAGTGTCTTTCATACTACATTAAAATATAATTTGTTAAGTTATTTATAATAACAATTGTCTATAAGATCCTGGTATTGTCCCAACATCCCTTATTTCGTTCCTATTTAAAACATCTACTTAGAAACTTAGGAGTAAGCACTTTCTTTGTCTTTGTGAAGTAAAAGATTGATGTCTTCACCACACTTGGAAGGGTATGCAGAACAGATTCAGCATGACTCAGGTTCATTAGAAGAAGGAGAGTAGGAATATGTGTCTGATGTTTCCTTCTTGGTTTACAAGAGTTAGAACTCTGTTCCACAAGCAGCACAAAGATTTACTGAATGACAACTATGAAGGAAGTTCAACTTTTTGTGTATCTCTGCTATATGAGAAAAACTGCTCTTTGAATTGCAATTGTGAATTTTCTGCTGGAGGCTAGTTGTGGAGACTACTTGCTTTCTCTTTTTTTTTATATGATTTGTCCACGCAGCACTCTTAAGCAAACTGAATCCCAATGTCTTCTGGTGTAATCCAAGTCCCTTTAATTATATCAGTGGAAGTCTAATAGTATCAGGCTCTTGGAGAGGAGTTCAGGATATGGTGTAGCACTCATGACCTGCCCAGAAAGACCATGGAGACAATCAGAAGCTCAGGGATCTCAGGGACCATGCATGTAGTGAGGAAAGAGCCATCTGATCTGAAAAACTAGCTCAGATTGTGAAAATGCCATAAATAAATAAAAAAAACCCCCACACCATCTGAGTCCTGCAGGGCACATCTGAATTCATACACTAAAGAGCTTTTGGTCTTGAGGACTTTTTGTTCAAAGGGGCTATCCCCATCCTTCCCTTTCCCACTATAATAACTAGCTTCACATCATACCTCTACTGAAGCCTCCAGAGGCTGAGCAGATCATCCTGTGGTTCAGAGCATGTTGGCTACCCAATCAGTACGTACATACTTAGTGCCCAAATCTCTTTGATGATTATACACATTTTTCAAATTTGGCTGAAACTGGGTGGTGAGTTTAAAATATTACTATGAGGAGCCAACAGATAGGCTAACAAGACAGAGAAAATAGGAATGTATAACCCTTGCTTTTCAGGAAAGCCATCTGAAAATGGTCCACTGCAATACATAATAAGTAACAATTTGCAATTATGCAGCAATTTTCATTAATGGACTCGAAAATATTTTACAGGAATACTTGAAAAACATTTATAGAAAATACTCCTTAATGGCATGATTACCATCCTACAGATGAGGCACAGAGGAGTGAAAGTTTTGGTAATTTCAAAGGAATTTGGTGGCAAAACTACTGTTTGCCTAAAAGAGGTAAAATCCCCTTCATGACGTTACAGCAAGAAAACAGAACAGCCGAGGAAAACAGCAGAAATAACTATCACAGGACAACTGAACAATACCAGTTTCTTAAGTTAGAATAAGTACAGATTTCAGAACCAAGGATTTTAATGCATCAAAATGTAAGATTTTTCATTATAAAATATTATTATTTTTAAAACACAGCAAAAGTAAATTAATCACAGTGATTATGTTGCCTTTAACAGGAGGTAAGCTGTGTGATTCACATCACTAACTTCAGGGAGAAAGAAAAGTATGTTACCTTTCTTACTACTGATTACGAGAACAATTTTGTCCACTTCTCCCAGTTCAACAGCATCCATGATGACAAGAAATGACTAAAATAAAAGCATTCAATATTACAATCTTAAACCATATTTTATAACCATATTGTATCTTAAACACATTGTATTAAGTGTATAAGACCTGAAAAGCATGTATAGGAAGTACAAGAACAAATTAAATGCTAAGTTTTAGAGTAATTTAAGGTAGAGTACCTCACTGTCATCTCCCTGCTGGACATTCTGCAATGGCCAGAGAAGGGATCTGTCCCCTGTGTCGCCATGAGTACCATGTATACACGCAGTCATATGCACTACACTTCTGTCAGTCAATATATTTCTAGAAAATACTGTTAGATGATACGTAACCACTGCAATATCAAGCAGAAAGACTCATGTTAATACCATTCCACAACCTTGCCCAGCTATTTTACCACATTGCAACGTGCAGTCAGGTGAAATTAAAAATGACACTTGACAATTATAATAAAATTCAATTTTTTCCATATTTTTCCATAATTTTATCCTTTAAATGTCTTGAACACTAGTGGTTCTAACATCTTTAAATGAGAGACAAAGGATAAATTACCACAGTTATTTACCTGTTTCTTTTAAATGGCAAATGCCTAATAGATAAAATCTTAATGAGTTCCAAACTCATAAATCACTTTGCGGATCTTTGCAAAGACAAAATTTAGCTGGGGAGATAAGTTCTTCAGATTTCATCACCTAAGATATGAGGGAAAACCTTCCTGCATGTAGTTCACAACATCTGAATTCCTATTTTGAATTTCATTGTAGAGGAGTACATCCTCTGACAACAGAGTGAGCCCAAGAAGACAAATCTATCTTGACAGAAGTTGGCACTCATGAGTTTGGGCAGTTTATGATTTACACAGTGGTTATAACATTTACTTAATTGAGGACAAGATAAGAATATCTGAACACCTTTGGAAATAAATACATTCACAGAGCATCTGTTTATGTTCATTTGCATTATATTCACAGAATCAAATTATGTGAGCATTCTGAATCTTTTAATCATATATCTATCTTCTCCTTTGTATTCCTATAGACACCTCAGTGGAAGGAGATGAATCTTGGCCTTGCAGAAGGTTTCTGCAGAAAATGGCAAAAAGCTAAGATAAAGGCAGTGAGTATTTGCAGACTGCTTGCACCTTTTGGAAGTCAAGAAGACAAAGTATAGGTACAGCAAATAACAGGGTGTTGTTATCAGCTTTCAGACCTAATGCTCATCTAAATACTGTGTACAGAACAAGAACTTGCTCTTGTCTTGATTCCCCAGCATCGGTAATAGGGGAGAGAACAGACTCTTGATGCATGCATGCTGTAATTGAGCAAGCATATGGAAATAAATACAAAGTGCCAAAGAGGTATACAGTTTTATCTGGAAAGGTAAAGCTTACAAAAAGCCCAGGAGAGAGCTAAGTTTAAAACGGAAATAAAAAATTGATGCTGCCTAAGTAATAATAAATCATGGCATGGTAGGATATTGGAGAAAAGATGAAATACAATGACTGAATGGGATATGGTACTGTTTCAAAGAAGGTGAAGAATGAGGAGAAGAAAAACTATACTTAGCCAGGGATGCAATGCAATGCAATCACTAGGTCACAACACAGAAGAAAGAAATCTGGGTAATGTTATTTTTGGCTGTATCTCTGATTTTATAAGTGATCTATTTTTATTATACTTGCCCTCTGTTTTGATGCAAACTTCCAGATCTCAAACCTGAGATGTGAAGCTAGGATGGCATTCAGGAGACTCACTTTGAGGGTCAGTGTTAGGGACATCCAAGTGAGACTGTTGCATTAGGGAGGATGAGACTGGATCTGGGAGTGACCCCAGCTAAGCAGTGCCCTTCGTGTCCAGGAAACAGTCCTGCAATGTCTGTACATGGCAGACAATGCCATTAACAGTTCCAAACATGGCAAGAGATGAAATAGACCCAGAAATCATCCTGATGGTCCAATTGGGAACAACAGGGGAAAAGGACAGAGAAATGGCCAGAGACAGAACTGAACACAGGGCCATAACATAAGTTTTAAATCCATTCAGGATACAGGGCCAGAGACAGGAGTAAAAGCAAGTGTACATCTAGCATAACTCAGGTATGACTTTAAGTGATTGTCCTATGCTCATGTGCAGAAGGAGGTGGTTGGAGGCCTCAGACGAGGTTGGTCAGGGCAAATAAGATCTACAGCTTATGATGGCCTTGACTGTCTGTAGCTGACTGAAGCTTGAGTTGAACCAGACTGACAAGACTAAAGAGTGGATAGAACTGATAGATAAATTGTACAAAGAAGGACAAGGGAAGGAAACCAATGAAGGAAAGGGTAGAGGGCTAAAATGCTTTAAAAGTGTCTTTGTTCAGGTAGTGGGATCAAACAATCATATAAGTGGGCAAATGAGCTTTTATATCTGTAGTGAATATAATAGACTGGAAGGAGGAAAAATGAAAGGAAATCTCTGAAAAGAAATTACATTCAGTGGGACAAATTAATTTTATAAATTTCTGACGATTTCATCTCTGTGTGAATTATAGCTCTATTTTAATTTTGTGAAAAAAAATCTGCTTTTTCTAAGTGGCAGAATATGTTTTTATTTAATCTTTTCATCAGTTCATTGTTTTGTCTTCAAAGCTACAGTAGTGCAAAGTTCATTCACCTTCTGTACAACCATATGAATGAGGGAGAGAGCATGTCTTCATCTCTGGAGATTCTTGAGGTGTAAGCAATCTCAAAGGAAGGGACACTACAGAGGAACTATTTTGTATATACTCAGTTGGAGGCCTCTTCCTATTAATGCACCCAAAAGGCACACGTGAGCTGGTACACTGCCACTTCTCAAGGATTCGCACTGTGTTTTATCAGCTGCATTTTGATAGCTTAAAATCAGCCATTGGAATATGCTTCATCACAGTCTCAAGTACAGAATAAAAAAAAAAAGAAGAAATGAAACCAAGAAATGAAATTCTAAGGCACTATAAGAATGATGGTATACCGAGCTGCATCTGAAATTAAACAGCACACAGGTTTTAGTTAAAGTGATTATGATCAGCTGCTTTTCATTCCAATTAATGCATTACTGGTTTTCTTTCAGCTGAAAAAAAGAAAACCAAGGAGAAAATAAATTAGATTTAGAAATCTGGCAGAGAAGCATATCTGTTTTGCACTATAAATTTCAAGTAGGTTTGTTTCTAAAAGATCACTTTGAACTCCATGCAGGCCACCTGCTGTGGAGCTGCTTAAGGCTCCTGGACATAAAATGGCAAAGATCTGGGGGAATGTGTTTCACATTGTCCTAGTTTTTTTCTTCCTTGTGGTTACAAATTCCTCAATGAGGACGTCTAAAGCATATGTGGAAGGAAACACATGCAACAACAACGAACTTTTAATTTGTTTTCTCTTTTACTTAATCACATAGATCATATAATAACTACACCTTCCCTGTGTTTTTTTAACCAACCCACAGAAAATAGGGAAGTGACTTTTTTTCAGGCAAGTCAGTGATAGAGCCAGAACCAAAGTAATTAGGGCTCCAATCTCTCTGCCTATTTATCTTCCATACTGCATCTTACTGCCTGTGTTTCTGTGTGCATCTACATCTACCTTCAATACGGCTACATGAGAGTGATCTGTCTTTTGCAAGGGGAAGTCTTGTGCTTGTGCTAATCTGAAGGACTTTTTTTTTTTTCAAACCTGCTTATAGCCGACAAAAGCTGTGACACCCTACTCTGTATCTATACTGTGCAAGTCTTTTCTTCAAGTGAAAATCACAACTCTAAGCTATATAAAATATGACATTTATATTTTAATTTGCATTAATAATATGAAAAAAAGAAAAGAATCACCATTAATTCTACTGCTTGTATGCTTATAACTAGACATTTATAAACATCTCACTAAAATTGGGTCATTAGTCCAAAGAGTATTGGAGTCATTCATTTAACACCTTATCCATATCACTGAATAAGTCAGAATAACTGACTTATTCTTTACTCATTTGTTTTCTGCATGAGACTCAGACATAAATTATTTTAACATTAAATATAATTATTTGATATGTTTATTGAGAATTATTCTCTCCAATGGTAGCATTTAATGAGAATCACATTAGAAAAGTATGGAAGATATGGTAGTTTTCAGGTGAAAGGATTTCTTTTATATTGCTTAATAAAGATAACATGAAAGACAGTTGTTGGGCTAATTTTAACAGACATAAGTGTTTGGAGTGCATAAGAGTAATGATAAAACTTATGTTTATATGTCATTTTCAGCTGTTTTTTTTTTTTTTTTTGCTTGTTTTTTAATTATTTCACCAAGAATATTGGTTGGAACATACAAACAAAAAAAAAATCACTTAATAGGAAGATATAAAAATAGTAGTTCTATAAAAATCATGCTATTAATATCAGTAATATGAACGGCTGAGGACTAAACACAGAATAAAAATATTATGATGCTACAAGAAAGAAATATACCTTAACATTATTCTATATAGCTTTTAATAACAGTTCTGTATAAGCAAGTAAGTATTGCACTTCACACTTTACGATACACAGGAATTAAGCTGAGTTGATAGTATTTTCCTTAACACATTTTAAATTCTTATCCAGACTTTATGAATCATTAAATAAAGTCAATAAAATTTTCTGTTTTGATAAACTGTTATATCAAGACATGTTAACTTCTGGGACCACTCTACTACCTTTATGTATGTTCTTACCTACCAGAAAGTGCTTCTTTTAATGGCCACTCTACAGGGAATTCAATCCATCTGTCTCCATTAAGAGAAAGAGGAAGTGTTTTATTTATAGTGAGACTGAAGGTATCCAGGGTTGATGTGTTCTGCATTTTAAAGTGATGAAGAGACAAGTGTGATATGCTGCTTTCCAAACTCTGGAGTCCAAGTCTGACTTTATAAATGATACCCAAATCAGATGGTAAATTTATCTAGGAAGTAAAAAAAAAAAAAAAAAAAGCCCTGTAAGTTGCAAATGAAGATACATAGACACATGTATAACTAATTTTAAGGAAAGGGAAAGTTTCTCCTAAGGGATCAGCAATGATGTAGAATCATAGAATTGCTCAATTTGGAAAAGACCTTAAAGATCATTGAGTCTAACCATGACCTAACCATACTACCCTAACTAACAACCCTCTGCTAAATCATGTCCCTGAGCACCACATTCAAATGGTTTTTAAACACATCCAGGGATGGTGACTCAACCACCTCCCTGGGGAGCCTATTCCAGTTCTTAACAACCCTTTCTGTAAAGAAGTTTTTCCTGATATCCAACCCAAACTTACCCTGGTGCAACTTGAGGCCATTTCCCCTTGTCATGTCACCTGTCACCAGTGAGAGCGTTCCAACCCTGCTCTTACTGTAAGCACCTTTCTGATACTGGAGTAGAGCAATAAGGTCTCTCCTCAGCCTCCTTTTCCCCACACTAAACAGCCCCAGTTCCTTCAGTCACTTTATAGCTCCATTAGCATCAGTCCTGATGCAAAAATTCAATGGGTTCAAATGCAGTAGAACCAGGCTGACTGTGTAGACACTTACAGAAAAACTATCTTTGTACTCCAGGGGCATTCACTGGAATTATTCTATCAAATTCAAATTACATACTGCATTGATTTCTTAATGTAAATACTTAATGTCATGTAAATTGAGATGCATTATTAACTATGACTATTTGTTGACAGAAAAAAGAATATACTTGATCAATGTGAACTTGAAAAATAAAAAGAAAGAAATCTGGAACACAATTCAAAATTTCTTATATTTGAATATTTAAAGGATAACATCTGCAATATTTACATTATATACTATATACGTTATTATCTCTCTGCATAAGGAAACTTAAAGAAAATGCAAATACAGACAAGTCTATATACTATCTTACATCGTATGTTATTTGGTTCTTAGCTTGATGTTCCAGTTTGTTTTCCATGGAAACTGGATTTGACTTGCCGTTGCTTCCATAAAAAACCATAACCAACTTGGATATATTTTCTGACAACTTTTCAAAGTCTTTTTTTGTTTCATCGTGATGTTTTGTGAAATAAATCCTCCATCTGCCTTCTGAGCAATTAAAATAGAGAAAATAAAATGGGAAAAATAAAGATTAAAAGGTATTCCTAATTTCATATGTTAATCAAAGAACCTGATATAAAATTCATAAAATGTATCTTAGTGTACATTATTATATAAGCATTATTACATAAGCGTTTCATTTGTATGTAGATCAGCTTCCTAATATATTGATATTTCCCACTATTACAAAAGGGCAAATACTGTCACTATCATTAAATATAATGCCATATTGTGATGAAAACATTCTCCCATTATTACTTCAAAACTGATGAATGAGACAGTGGATGCAATCCCAGAAGCTGTACCTGAATTCATTTGCTCTTTTCCTAGAGGATAGGCAGAAGTGCTCTTCTGCTCTTGGATTTCTAATTAAAAAAAGAAAAAGATTGAAGACCAAATTAATAATTTTGTAAAACAGTATCCAAGTAATAATAAACGTGTGCATTCATGTCTAGTGAGGCAATTGACTAAGTACTGTATCATATAGATTAAAGATTTAATAGGAAGTGTACAATGTGATTTTCTAAGTAACATCTATACATCACCTATTTAATGAAGTGACTCTAGTGCTACCTCTTTACTGTGAAGTGGTTGTAACCTGAAGGTTCAAGTGTTTTTCACTTGAAACATTTATACAATTAATGCTGCAGACAAATCAGAACTAATGGAATATTTGTGCTGTCCTTTTTCAGGATTGCTATTCCCTCCCCTTGTCGGTTTCAGTGGATCTTGGTATAGATCAAAACTGCTTGTACACATTACAGGCTTGAACCAAAGATGGAAAGTTCTTCCAACTTCTTTCAATTAGGTTTGAATTTGCCATTTATTATATAAAATTAAATAAAACAAACAAACAAAAAAAAACCTTGAAACCTTTCTTCTACCAAATCACAGAATTACTGGAGCACAAAGTTTGGAAGGTATGACTGGAGAACATCTAGTCCAACCTCCTACTAAAGCAGATTCCCTTTTGAAGTTGAGGTTGCACAGTATAGTGTCCAGGAGGCTTTTGAATATCTCAAGAGATGAGACTCCACAACCCCTCTGGACAACCTGTTCCATGGTTCTGTCACTCTCACAGTAAAGAAGTTCTTCCTTGTGTCTCTGTGGGGCTATGTTCCAGTTTGCTCCTGTTGCTCCTTGTCTTGTTGCTGGACACCATCAAAAAGAGCCTGACCTCACCCACTTGGCACTAGGCACTCTCTATTTAGATATTTATAAGCATTGATAAGACCTCTCTCAACCTTTTCTGCTCCAGCCTGAACAAACCCTGGTCTCCCAGCCTTTCTTCATAAGGAAGATGCTCCAGGCCCCTAATCATCTCTATATCCCTCTGCTGGACTCTCTCCAGTAGTTCCCTGTATTTCTTTAACTGAGGAGCCCAGAACTGGACACAGTACTCCAGATGTGGCCTCACCAGGGCAGAACAGAGGGGAAGGATCACCTCCCTTGACCTGCTGGCCAAGGACACCACAGATCTTCTTGGCCAAGAGAGTAAACCACTGGCTGTCCACTAGGACACCCAGGCCCATCTCTGCATAGCTCCTTTCCAGCAAGTCAACCCCTAACCTGTACTGATGCATGTGGTTATTCCTTCCCAGGTGTAGGACTCTACACGTGCTCTTGTTGAACCTCATCAGGTTCCCCTCCACCCAACTCTCCAGCCTATACCAGTCTTGCTGGACGGCAGCATGGCCTTCTGGTGCTTTGACAACTCTTTCCAGCTTTCTATCACCAGCTTGCTGAGGGTCCATGGTATTCTTTCATCCAGGTCATTGAAGAAGATGTTCAATAAGACCACTCAAATCAATGTATTCTTGTAGAAATAGTAATAAATAAATAAATAAAATTTTTTGTTTTTCGTTTGTTTTAAATTTTGAGTAAAACCAAATTGTATTATATACACTAAATATGTGTTACATATACACAGTGGGAACACAAGGGGTTGTATCTAAACATAAGGAGACTTTTCTTTACTGTTGAGTTGACTGGGCACTAGTACAGATGCCCAAAGCATAGTGCTGTCTTCCTCCTTGGAGACTTTCAGTGGTAATTGCTTTCTGGGCAATCTTCTCTGGCTGGTCCCAATTGACAGCTGCCCAAAGTAAGTTCTGTTTCTGGCAAAAACTACCTTAGCACTGTGGCACAGATAATGTAAAACATTCTTCTTGGTGGCCTTTTCTCCATTGCTTATACATAATTTGCCCCACTATTTACCTCACTTTTATTATGTCTAGCAAGTGGCGGGCAGAACTATTAGCAGCTGAAAAAAGTGTTTGAAAGTGGTGAAGTGGAAGTAAAACTTGGAGGGGCAGCCTTTTGTAAAGGGAATAGGCCAAATTTATTGCCATTTACTCCACTGTAAATCTGGGTTAACAATACAGAAATTCTCCTCTGGCAAATAGTGGTTATTAAAAAAAAAAAAATGTTTCCTATATAATGACAATGCTCTACTGTGAACTATTTTAAACCATAACTTCTTTGTAGAAGCAAATCACATAGCTGCATTCTGCCATTTGGAATGAATTTTTTTAGCAAAGGATAGTTTGAGGATTGTATTAACCTGTGGCATTCAGAGTTACTGAGGCAGATCTTTTCCCATCACGTCTGTCTTTTAGCCATGTTTGAGCCATAAACAATGTTTCCGTCCCAGAAGTTGCTAATTCTTTCACAATAATCTTCTCCAGAAGCCAGTCAGAGCCTTTTCCTTTCTCAACCACTATTTCTTGCAGAGTCCCAATATCTACTGCCTCCAATTGAAAAACATCTACCTGGAAAATTCAGAATAAAAAAAAAAACATGACTACTGAAATAGAACCAAACTAAGTTAACAGAGTATTTTGAAATACAAAGGTGACAGAAAAATCAGGATTATTTTCTCCAGTAATTTAGTAAATATCAACAGAACTAGAGGTGGCAAATTTAAAGACGCAAAGCTCCTGCACCAAGCAGGACTCCATTTGTGGTTCTGCAATTTATTTCTACAACACTTCCACCTCCCCAGATGGATCGATCCATTCCTCATGCTCACCTCCAAAGAGATTTTCATTACCAAATTTAACATTTAAAAATTTACAGTGAAACCATCGTAAACACTTCTTATTTTCAGCAAAATATACCTACCTCCTAGGGCACTTTTTTGAGGAATGAAATGCAGGGAATGAGAAGAATTCAGAAATTGCATGTTATTCTCTTCAGAAAGAATGGCAAACACAGTCCCGGATTTGAATTAACATTTTTAAGATTAGTTATAACAAAATTAATTGAACTTAAGTAAAATGCTAGAAAAAGTTAAGAGTTTAAATTAGTTCTAACATTCAGTGTAGATTACAAAGTCCACAAAATTTTTTAAATATTGACAATGCCCAAGTAGGATCCCTAAAGAAAATTGAGAGATGTTATATATTAAATTTTTTTCAAAGTACATGATTTTGGCTGATTATGGGTTTTATATCTACTTGCTTAGCTGGAAAGAAGAGATTAATTTCTTGGCACAGAGACCTTTCATATGTTTTGCTTTATACATTTGTGAAAGAGTACTGCATTCCTATAAGGATTCATAACTTGTAGAATCAACTGTTATTTGCAATGATATATATAGTATTATTTAAAGAGATAAAGCTGTTTCTCAAGGTGATTGGATGACAGTAATGTTAACTGAATCATGAGAAGTCTTTGCAGCCTAATTCACTTCAAAGTTGCTTAGCCAGGACAAGATGGCAACAATCATTATGCAAAGGATCTCAGAGAGACAAGAGAGAAAAGCAGACCTCTTGCTTTGTAACTACATATCTGTGTTCTTAGTCAGGTGTTCCAGGTAAAGAACTGATGAGAGATTTGGGGCACCAACAATACCAGTTTGCAAATTAATCACAGCCACACAGACTGGCTGAAGTTGGATGAGACCTCTGGGTCTATCTGGTCCCATCCCTTACTCAAGCAGAGCATGTTGCTCAGAACCACATTCAGACTACCTTTGAAGATCTCAAAGGAGACTTTACAGCCTCTCAGGGCAACCCATGCCGATGGTCTATCACCTTCATAGCACAGAATCTGAGAATCATAGAATGGGCTGGGTTGAAAAGGCTTGCAATGATCATGTAGTTTCAATCTCCGGAAAGTTCTTCCTATGTTTCAGTTTGTGCCTATTGCCTCTTCTTCTGACACAGGGCACCCTGAGAAAAGCCTGGCTCCATATTCCTTGCACTGTTCCTTCAGGTACTTACAGGCATTGTTGAGATCCCCGTGAGCATTCTCTCTTCCGTGCCAAACAGTCCCAGGTCTCTTAGCATCTCCTCACAAGAGAGGCAGTGCACAGTATCTTGATCATATTGGTGGCCCTACACTGAACTTTTTCCAGTATGTCCATGTCTGTCTTGTATCTGTGTGTGGGGGGGAGTAGAGGAGCAGAGCCAGGCAGGACTGCACCCAGTACTCCAGCTGCACCCTCATGAACGTTAAGTAGAGTTCACCACTCTTGGTGATAATTGCTTGTAATTATTTGTCTAATGTTGCCAATAATGAGACCCACCATGAATTAAAATATTGAAGTTAAAATTGCAGATCACATTGCACACATTCAAAAAAAGATCCCCAAGCAACAAAATAACTTCAGTTCTTTCCTTCCTTTGATCCATTTTTAGTGAGATACCTTTAACTATTTTCCTCATTTTTCATTTGTGTGTGTGCGCGCGTTTGGGAACAATTGCTTTAATACTTCCCTAAAAAATAATTGCCAACCTGTTGTTGAATTACTCAGCAGCTTCTTCTAGACTGAAAAACAGTGTTATTCAAAACCAACTACACTGCATCATCTAACCATCAGGCTGTGTTGTCATATGAAAGAGGAAAATGAGAACAGCAAGCTGAAAATAATCTTAAGAAAAAAAGTGTTAAACACTTGAATTGCTGTTCTGCCTTATGATGAGGTTTTCAGCTACTTGGTGAATTTAGATTAGCAAATTCATAAGAAGGAAATTAAAGTTTTCAGGATAAAGATGTACTCCAGCAGCAAAGTGCATACACTGTAAGGACTGAAATTCTTGGTGGACTGCAGGAATGCAAGAAAAGAGCCTTCTCTTTACATTTTTCATAGTTAAGTCAAAAGAAAAAAAAAAAAAAGTAAAGTTAAATGTCAAGATCATAATTATATTTTATTACTTACTGGATTTATTTCATGACTGCACACCACTAATCTGAACTCTTAATTTTCTTTAATTGTGATATAAGCTTGATCACTTCTTTATTCTGCCTTTACCTGTACTGATAAAGATGCAGCATTATGCTCGTATAAGCATATAAATGCTTATTAAACTGTATTAAAATGTACAGAGGCGGAGCACAAGCGAAAAACACAGACAAACTTGACAAAGAAGCATACAGATTCTTGTCTCAGCTAGTAAAGCATTCTAAGTCCCCATAATCTGAAAATTTATCTTAAAAAATACTAATCTCTTCTTTACAGTTATGCTTATATTAATCCAAAATAATTATTTCATTGGAAACAGATAAAGAAGTTCTTGTCAAATTATAATCCTTGTTAAACTAGAATTCTTTTTAAGATAAGAGAGTTCTCCAAGGATGGCTAATTTAATGACACTACCACCATCACTTCCAAAAAAATCTGCTGTCAATGAACCACTTTCGGAAAGGAGAGAAGCTTACAAATGAAGAAATACACACAGAATATTCTGCAGATTTTTAAACTTGTGCTGTCTCCAAAAGTAGCCTAGTTGGGTCTGACTTGCACTAAGTTTGACAGTTACTAAATTCTATTAAACTAGAAATTTCTTCACACAGCATCAGCTAAAGAATTTGTGTACCATTCTCCCTAGTGTCCAACCAAAAGCAGATAGTAACTCAGGTGCAGTACATAATTTGGGTTACTCATAACCTGGATAATTCACCTACAGATAACAGTTTCTACATATTGTTAAAATTTGAAATATCATTTTTCCTTGGAAAAGATGTATATTTTGGCTAAATAAACATGAAAATGTCAGTTTGTTTTGCAATAGGCATACTATCTCAGCATTTTTCAACATACAGTCTCAATGTGCTCATTTTAGAGCATATAAAATCTCAGAAATTCATGCTAAAATCTGCAGAAAATTCAGCCATGTCATAAATTAAAAACTGAAAAAAAAACTATGAAGTAGACTAGGAATTTTGACAACTGAGGTAAACACATCTCACAGAAAAGTTTACATTTTGTCTTGCTGTGTATATATACAAAATGTAATGAGCTTTATTGTAGCCAAGAGCCAAAAAGAAAAAAAAAGAAGCAGCAACTATAATTGTTAGAGATAGATGACTGATTTGCCAAAGAGAATTTAGTTGCCAAATCTAATCCACTTTTCACAAGCTATCTGCAAATAGAGAGATTTCAATGTAATATTAACTAATTTAATCGTTTTTAATAATTTATTTCTGGACTCATTTCAGATGATGGACTACTCGCAAATCAGAATAAATATGCAAGCCCAACATTTGCGTAGCATTGCATCAACACGTCTTAGATGCCAGAAAATACTTCCTCTCTTTACATGATTTACAAATGAGGACTTTTTAAGTCACTGAAGGCTTAATTCTTTTGCAAAAAGAGAGAAGGAGAAAACACAGAAGATAGATAATCCTACAGGATATTAAAGCTTTAGAAACTCACCTTAGGGAAAACAGTGCTAATATTTGTTTTAGTTACTACTAGCAAATTGCATTTGAATGAAGAAGTGTCATGTTAAATATTGATAATAATACATATTTTCTAATTCAGATGGTCTTATATGGAATTTGCTCAGAATAGTCTGAGCAGAAAGATACTCCCCAAGATTGAGAAGTTGAGACAGGCAATGTGAGAGCCTGCATCATACCTAGGATAACTCCTCTTGCAAAACCTGAATTGACGCTCTTCAGATTTTTCAGGTAGGAAAATAAACACTGAATAAAAACAATCATGCCAGCAACATTTTCAAACTACTGAAAGTTTAATCGTTGCTAACTTCCTTTCAGATTGTTTCTGATTGCTTCTTTTCACCCCTGGACCTGTGTTCTGAACATTTCCTTGTCATCTATAACCCAGTTCGGCTTTATTTAGTGCTCTTCACTGTTAGTGCTAGCCACACATCAGTCTGTAGCAGTTGCAATGGCTCTTGTAACAGAAGAAACATTTCAACAAACACTATGTAATATTTACCTTTAAAAATGCCAATCATTTCATAGACTCAGTACTGAGAGCTGATGGTTGGTTAATGATGATATTCCCAGCAGAACTGCAAATGGCAAGTCAAGACACACCATATGCTTAATCTCATCAACCTTTATGCACAAGTGATTTGCTGTAATGCTAATGTTACTATCATTTTAACAGGATTTTATTGGAAAAGAAGTTAGTGTCTAGATAAAGAACCATTTCTATTAAGCTTAGAAAACTTAGTGATTTTCTGCCTGATTGTTTTGACCTCCCTTGTTAATCAGGAGATAGTCCATTGAAGTCAAAACAGTTTTAGAACTGAGAGGCAAAATAAAAGCCCCAGTAACACTGAACCTGAAACAGAAAGAGCATCTGAACAGTGTCTGAACATTCCTGTAGAAGGAAAAAAATATCCCTTTTCAGACTCAGGTTACATGTGCTATTCCAGTTATGCTGAACAGAACTACACTATCCTGTTCCAAATGTTTGCTTATTCCTACTTCTGCTTAAATGGAGATTTTCACCAGTTTAGCTTACCACCATAACCACAAAATCAGCTTGTCTCCAGCCAAATTTTAGCAAGATAGGAAGTACAAAAGCCGAAACTATTAGTAACATTCATTGTTTAAACTAAAAAAAAATGTTTGAATGTACGCCACTATACCCGCAAACTTTAGGGATTGGAACATCAGGTAAACAGTTAAAATAGAAAGAACTGATTGTAGTGAGCTTTGTGAAAAAATAAACAATACATCTGACTGTGGCCTCAGCATCTTGCAGCCTGTGTTCTGTACAAATATAAAAAGCCAAACCTGAACTTACTCATAAATTCAAACATTTTTGCAAGAAATTTTTTTCTTTCATGCAAAATTCTCATTTGGAAATTCATTGAAAATCTTTATGTGAAAAAAATTAAGTGTTCAAATTACATTAAGTGTTCAAATTGTACAAATACAAATTACAATGAATGCACAATGTGAGGTTTTCTGATTGTGAGAATCCTTCTTTGTTTTTTGGCTCAAAGCTTGCTTCCTGAGGTATTTCTTGTGATAAGACTCAGAGTGATTTGTTGAGGAGGCAAGTGATGGGTGCTAACCATGTGACAATCGATATCGCTTTGGGAACATTTGAAAGCCCCTTCCTCCAGAGCTGCTTGCTCTGCAGAAGAGCGGAAGAGAGTGCTCAGGATTGTTTGCTGACAGAAGATCTGGCCTGTGACTAAACAGCTCCAGCTAGGTTTGGGAAAATTGGGGAATGATACCATCGTGTTCTGTGAAAAACAGGATGCAGATGGGCATCCCTGCTCCCTCTAATTTGCTGGCAAGGCCTGGAAGATGGGAAAAAAGGACTTTCTGCTGAGATCCCAGAGCCAGAAGCTGCCACTCCAAGAAGAGCTGACTCAGCAACTTTGGATTTGAGCTGTCATTCCAAAGACAGCTGACTCGACCACTTTGAAACTATTGAAAAGGGGCCATCATTGCCATGGTTGTCGTTGTCATCAACAGAATAACTCTGCCCGATGACCCACCACTACTGAAGATCAAAGACTGAACTACGAACCTCGCTGGATCCATGGTGGTGACTATGTCCCTCTTGCTTCCTATAAAGACTCCTTGCTACTTCTTTCCTATCTTTTCTATCGTCCTCCTTCCCTTCTCCAGTACCCTTATTCATAATAGTGTCCGTCCTTCCCTTCCCCATTTCCCTAATTAAGATTTGCAATAAACTGGTTGGACCAACGTATGAACCGTTGTTTCTTAATCTCATGCCGGGTATACGATATTAAAGGAACCTCCTCTCCCTCCTACAAATTGGAGCGAGACACTGTTATCTCACAGTTATCATGATTTATTCATTTTCAAAAAGATCAGTTCAAAGTAAATGAAAGAATAGCTATAGTAAAAATGAATGAATGAATAAATAAATAAGTAGATAGAAGGATTGATAAATAGATAAAAATAACCATACAAAAACTGACCTTATTTGTTTACTATATCTGAAACAAAATCTTTGTGAAACAGTATCTGTATGCATAGAATAGCAACAGGAATAAGGAAGAATAGTATAATCATCAGCAGATCTAACAAAGTTGTAAAAGGCATTTCATCCAGACTACTGGTAAAATATGCTTAATAAAATGCAGCATGACTTAACAGAGAGCTGTGATATCAGCTACATCTTGATTTGCAAACATACATCATATCACACAAATGAATTAAAAAAAAAACAAAAACAACACACATACAGAATTTAAAAGGTTCACTGAGCAAATTCAAATCCTTCAGGATCTGATGCAGCCTGATTCTTGGACTCAATAACAGTCCAAATTTCAGATCTGGTTTGACAAGTAAGTAAAAAAGAGTTAATATAATTTTCTTCAACCTTATGAACCCATTTGATTGCACAATGCTTTGAGTAAGACAGTGTAATCTAACTTTCAGATTACTCAAGCTAGTTGGGCTCAAGCTGACTGATAAAGGGAAAACAGAGTGTCTAATTAGGTAAGTCTGCAACTGCAGGTGTAAACAGAGTACATTTTCAAGCAGATTTTGAACTGAGGCAAGTTCATAAGCCTGTGCTCTTTAATGTTTTTATGAGTTTGCTGTAGGAAAACAAGATTTCAGAGAAGATGTAAAAACACCTGCTAATTATGACACTTGAAGAAGGAGGGTGCTAAATTAAAGAGTCTTAAGAAAAGATTTGTGGGAGTTAATAAACCACTGGAAAGCCTACCCTTCAGTGACATAAGTATTTAAATGACTAATCCATTTAAGTTGTCAAAAACAAGCATAGAGCTGTGATTATTGTCCTAAATACTGTCAAAGATGGTAGAAATTTGTTTCAAGAGGACTTTCCAAGCTGAGTCAAAAAATGCAACAAGATCCAGTGCTTAAGAAGTCAAAGATGGACTGATGCTGGATTCTGATGACGAACACACAAAATAGTGTGTGTTCTTCTATCTAAGAATATCTAAGCTCTAAAACAACTTTTCAGCTAGACAAGCTCTTCATCACCAGAAGCTGTTGTATCTGAAAACCTGAGTTGGGTATGTTTTTAAACCATTAACGTTCAATAAAGCTAATTTAGTTAGTGCTGCACATAGGAAAAGTGGACAAATAAACTGACTGCTGAAAAATGCAGGCTTCTATTGCCAGTAACTCTTCTGAAATTTATGATAAATCAAGCTAATAGTCAGCTGCATTTTATTTCAAAATTATTTTTTTCATTAAATATCAATGAAATAATGTTGCATAGAACTAATTCACTAATTCTGTCCAGCTAAAAACAGATCTATGTAAGCCAATTTGTTAATTTCACTGTTATTTAGGGAAAGCATCAGGCACCATCTGAGGATAATTCACTTAATTTTTAAGACAAGTATCCCCGCCAAAAATAAAGAATGTAACCACCTCCTGGAAGCTCCTGCATTCCTCCATTTCCAGAAGAAAGTCAAATCATCACGTTAGAATAAATGTGCACATTCCAGGCAACAAAAACTGTGATATGTATTTCACTTTTAGAAAACTAACATTTACTTTTGAGCTCTACATAGACAGAGAACAGCTCCCCCCCATCCTCCCAAGTAATTAATTACTATTAATTATATATATATAAAATAGTTATTTATACATCTCTAACCCAATGCTCTGTGTTACTTAGAATACCCTGAGTTGGCAGAGACCCACAGCATCACTGAGTCCAACTCCCGACTTGTCATAGAACCACACAAAATTCAAACTATGTGTGAGAACACTGCCCAAATTCTCCTTGAACTCCAGCAGTTCGGGGCCATCCCCACTGCCCTGGGCAGCCTGTTCCATGCCCACCGCCCTCTGGTGCAGACCCTTTCCCTCATCCCTACCCACCCCTCCCCTGATGCAGCTCCATGCCGTTCCCTCATGCCCTGTCGCTGTGACACAGAGCAGAGCTCAGCACTGCTCCTGCGCTCCCTGTGAGGAGCTGCAGCAGCCATGAGCAGGCTTCTCTACTCTGGGCTGAACAAATTGATGGACTTCAGCTGCTCTTCATTCATCTTGCCCTCTAAGATTTTCAACATCTTTGCAGCCTTCCTTTGAACACTCTCTAATACTTTTATGTCCTTACATTGTGGTGCCCAAACCTGCAGCCAGTGCACGAGAGGAAGCCATATAGCACAGAGCAGACAATCCCTTCCTTCATCCAACTGGCAGTGATGGGCCTCCAGAGCATGGTTTATACTTTTCTCCTTACTATTTCTGAAAATCTCCACCACTCTTTCCTTTAGCTTGATGATATTCTGTATTTTTCTAGTTCCTATCTCAATAATACTTCTGCTCTGTGAGCAGACCATTTTACTGTTCACTTCTGTAACACAATATGTTGGCCAGAAGCCTGTCACTATGATTAATACATTTGGGCCAATGGCGTTTTGCAATTATTTAATCATCATGTCAGGTATGTTTTTTATAAAAGAATGGTTTATCTGCATTTATACGATAGTGGTATTCTTGACACGATGTGGACACTTCAGACCAATTTCACTTCATAGTGGCCACAGTATTGTGTCCCCCATTCATGACCTTTTTCAGTGTATTCTTTCACACAGATTTTTTCCTGAAGTCATTTTTATAAATTGCCAATATTTAATCTGTGAGTATGGAAATGGAACACCAACAGTCACCTCTCTCTGACAATTTTTGTATGTGCTGCAGTTACCATGGTACCAACCTGAGCAGTTGATGTCTAAATATAGGGCAGAATAAAGGATATATCTCTTCAACAACTAATAGGATGAAGTAAAAACTCACAGAGATTTTACAGTTTCAGTAACACAGAATATGTAATACTGGCCTTTACACAGATACTAAAATACTTAAACATCAGTCATTACATATTCAACGTAGTTTAGCGTTTTGATAGAACTGAACTGAAAAAAAAAAAAAAAAAAAAAAAGAAACACATTCTGAGAGGGGATTTGTGGATAACTCAAAGCCATAGGATAGTACATACAGCAAGTTTAACAAAGACCACCTGAAAGAAGTGTGAAGAATTTCATTAGCTGCAAAACACTGGGTAGCAGAAGCAGCGGGGAAATACAGTAAGACTGAGATGTTTTCACGCTGGGACTTGATTTTTACAAAACACATGCACTGAGTGTACTTGGTTCAGGAAAGTGTTTGTAGCCAGTAACATTTATCAGAATTGAACTGACTCATGAAGCATGAATAAATAGTATTAGGAATTCATGAAACCTGAACTGCATGAAGAAATGTGCCAAGATTGCTTTGCCTGTCGTTGTAGCTTTTTTGGAGAACATCAAATAAGGCATCAATGTCACAGCAATTTGAAAGAATACAGCTCTCAAAGCATTTGTCCTCACACTCATTTGCCTGAGTAGATCACTGGAAGCTCAGCCATCTTGGTGATGGAGTTACTCTCTCAGACCTGGGGTGAACCACAGGGAGTTTCCTAGCGAATGAAAAATTTCAAGCACAGTACTTAATCTAACAGTTATCCAGTGTTTTTACAGATGTGTGCATTTTGTTAAGATACAAAGCAACTTTTCAGATATAGGAAGCAAATACAGCCTTTTACGGTCTTCTAACTCAGCCCATGTAAATAAAAGACCCACTAAATAAGATAAGTATATCTTCAATTCCCTGCAAAGTCCTCTGCATATTTAAATTTTTCTATGCATTTCTGCATTGTTAAGCTGTTGTTCGTAGAAGCGCTGACATTCTATGAGACTAACACCATATTTTGATGTGATTTCTAACAGAAACACTGTTCCAGTTTGCTAGCTGTTACTGTATAGTCAGGGGAAAAATTATTGCAAAGAAAAGCACATTTTAAAATGTCAGAACAACTGTTAAGATTCAGAATGCAAATTCCATGTCTGCTATCTGCCAAAATCCCCCGAACCACCAAGTCCAGATTCTCTGACTGCAGGGGTGCTCAGCACAATATGTGATTGGGCTGGTACAGAAAGAGACATTCTACACTTGAGAGTCTTTTTGGAGATTACTTATAATGGGAAGAAAACATTGGGAAATTTCCAACAACTGCCATGAACAAAATGTTGCTGCAAAGGCAGGAGTCTTGCTTGCAGAAACAATTTATTCTTTCTCAATTAGACAAATACCTTTAGATTTAGAACTCTGTTTTCTCTATTACATATCTACAAGCAATTTCTTTTCAGTCCATAAAATATTCCTGTGCTAATATCTACTTACAAATATAATACCATGTTGCATTTACATACTGCTCATATGAAATGTCAAATAAGGAAAGAAGAGTATTGGGCATATGCCAACTCAGCCTCTTATCCTGCAAAAGAAAAATTTTGTGTCATTGAAAAGCATAAGCAAATACTGCAAGAGTATCCTTCAGGTTCTCTTTGTAGTTGGTTTCAGGGTAGAATTTCTACATAAGCATTTCTGGTCCTCTTCTTTAAAAATTTCATTGCTCACTTGTGGAGTTAAGATTTAAGGAGAAATCCAATAAAACTTACATTAAACTAAGTACTCGATGAGAGTAAAAAGGATTGCAGCTCTAAAATCCAATGACTCAGATAAAGCTTTTCAATAAACCATAATCGGAATTTCAAAATTAAGGAAGATAAATGTGCCTTTTAAATACTGAGCATCCTCATCCACAGATATTCAGTCTCTTACAAATAAAGATTTAAACTTTGTCACCTGCATTTCTACAGAAAGATTAATAGGTAAACTCTCTCTAATTTCTGTGCTGACAGTGCTACAGGGAAATGCATCTCCAACAGCTATTCTTGTCTTTGGTCTGCATCTATGAGCTGTACAGTGAAAAAAATGACTCTTTTTATGGCCTAAGTAACCTATGGAGGGCAGTAGTTCACTGTCTCCAGAAGGAGCAAGAGCCAAACTAAGAGGTAGGCTGGCAGCGAATGAGCCTTTCCATAGATCCTTTACAGAAAGCAGCCTCACCATGAAGACAGACAAGGGAAGAAAAGAGGTATCCAAGAAAACATTCCTTGTTTACTTTGGTTTAAACTCCCGTGACAACCCACTCCTGCATGCAGAGCACAGAATGCACCTGGCAAAAACACACAGAAGTGAGACCAAGACACTGTAAAAGAAAAGATTTTTCAACATGCTGGCTATAGGTATTCTTGGGCAAGGATTGTATAGAGAGGTCTGGAGTGTTTCAAGCAACTGCTGGCATTGCCAGTTTGTCTCCTTTCAGCTGCACCAAAGAACGTGGTTTAGCAGAGGTGTTGGAGTAGATGACCTCTGGAGGTCCCTTCCAACCCCTACAATTCTGTGATTTTGTGAAATGTAGTTTCTTTGACTTTACTGTCAAACAAATAGTCAGTAAAAGCACCGGCATGTAACCAAAGACATTCGATTTGCAAAATTGAACTTAAAATCACTTGACTGCTTTTCAGCATTGTTAGCATCAGTTACATAAGTATCAGTGACTTCCTTTTAAGATAGATACATTCATGGACATAATCGCAAACTGCTCTTTGTAGATTCTATCCTTCTCCTATCAAGTCCACGTAAATTGGACTGGGCTATAAAAGTACAAAATATCTCAGAGAAATGGTAAACATACCTTTCCTTCAGTGAAGTTATCATCTCCTTTTCTGATTAATTTTCGTTTACCAGTGTCTCCCAAAATGCCTTGCAGCATGACATACACATCTGCATCAGTTCCTGACCCAGGGGATGCTCCCGTGGTGATACAGAGAACATAGCTTTTCACTATTTGGAAAAAGAGATCAAAGGTTTAACAAAACGTAATCAGTTTTAAAAATATGCTATTTAATGAATTGCTATTTTGTCCCTAATTTCTCATCCTACCGAAAGTGATCAAGAGGTCAAACAGTATTGTTTGTAATGTTTGAAAAATAAAATGAAGAAGAATTGTAATAAAAAAATTATGTACTACTTTAATAACAAGTAAAAAGTTTCTGAGAGAAAGGAAAAAAAAAACACATCTCACTTTTTTTTTTTTTTTTAATAAAAACACATAAATAATAGTCTACCACATGCTTATATGTATTGATAAATAGTACTGCTTCATGTAACAGTTCCTAGGCTATAGACAACAATAAATTACTGAAAAGCACATCTCTTCTCCAAGTCTCACTGAGTTCAAATGAAGCTGAACTCCATCAGAATGATGACAACTTCTACATTTTCTGTGGATCACAGTCCAGCCTATGGTTAGCTGTTCTACCACAGTACCAGTTGCACTTATTGACCCCAGCAGACAATTTGAAGAAATACTATGTATCCTGTGATGTATCTAACAACTGATCAGTTGGTCATTTCTTGGCTGACCATGTTAATTTCCTGGTTGTACATCCAGAGAAACGCATAGCACACTGGTCATTTGGCCCCCAAAATGGAAAGAACATGACCAAAACTTCTGATCGAAAAAGAGGAAAAAAAAAAAAAATGGGGAAAAGTAAGAAAACAGCAACTTTCCTAATTTTTAATACTTATTAGAAAGAAAAGCAATATTTGTGAAGTCTTACATATTCATACTTTTTCAGGAAAAAAGAAAAGAAAGCGGAAGTATTTAAAAGGCAAAGTGCCTTTCCAGGGAATACTCCAGCAGGACTCTTCTCAAATTCAAATTCAAGGAGCTTCTGTTCAAGTGCTTTTCTTCAGAGTAGCTTTAAAAGCACAGGGAAAAAAAAAAAAAAAAAAAAAAAAGGCAAGGAATACATTGGTTGGGATACTGATCTAATCCCTTTACCTCATGGGAAATGCACAGAGGTGATTGCAATATTCTCATGGTAGAATATCCATTCAGAACAAGAGCTTATGCGTCCTTCACTAACTTTGGCATCAAATCCCCAAAGAAACACAAAACTAATGAAAGCAATTTGGTCTTGAGGTGATCAAGGCATAACTCAAATAAAGGAATTTCATGATGTATGAATAGAAGGTCACAGAAGAACGTGTGATCACATACTTTCTCTTTTACATGTCCAAAGTGATCTCAGACTTGGAATTCAAGAAGCACATCTAACTATGGGAACTCAGATTCTTATTAAAAAGTAAATACAAATTTTCTGCTAAATCCTCTGGCCTGCAGTGAAAATCTTAGCCACCATAACTAGCAATATCTTTTCCAGTGTTGATGATTTGTAACAAACCTGGTGGAAAAGGAGAATTGACTATGAGAACTGGAAGCTCAGCCACTCTTTCCCCTTCGTCATCTGCGAAGTTGCGGCAAAATGGAAATTCCAGAAGATTTTTACTTACTCTGTGTTGAAGTTTTACCTTCACAAAAAAGAAGAAGAAATAAATTAAACACTTCTTTTGCTCTAGAGCAAACTGTAGCAAGGCATACTACTGTAAAGTATGGAGAACAAACATGCGGTCTCAATTCTAAAGAAGAAGAGGAAATAATTTGTCTGAAATGTTTTTGTGTTTTTTTTTCCCAAAGCAACTTTTCAAAAGAGAAGAAAAAGATTTTTCCCAATTAAAAATAATTAAGACATTGTCAGCGTTCTTGCTGTAGAGTTTGTGCTACTACAGGAAGAACAAAATGATTTGGAATAGTTCAAAAAGCTTCCTTTAGTTACCTATTCGCACAGCACATGGAAGAAAATAAGTGTTGTTATGCCCATTTCAGCTTGTGATAAATGTCGATAAGTTCTAACATGTTTTTATGGCAGAATGTTTTCTCACTCTGAGCAATTGGAGAAAGAAAATGTGTTTCTGGGAAAAGCTGAAAAAACGAAATCAAGCACTTTTATGGCCTGCATATGTCTGCATGTCTGCATCACAGGAAATATATACTACTGAATATTTTGAATGTCTGTGAAATAAGTGTGTAAGTGTATATAAAGAAATCAAAGGGTGATACTGAGCTAAGCAGACTAGTCCTGTTGCAAGCAAAGAGATTTTAATAATAAGGCTTCTTGTGCTATTACACAATCAGTGACATAAAGAGATAAAAGTTCATTATTCTAAACTATTTAAAGATACAACCGAGAAAATATTCGTAAACATGTCTCAGATTGTAACCTGACTTTGAACAGAACACAGAAAATTCACTTATTGAAGAGATGTTTTTTTTTGAATGAAATGTAAAATATAACTATATTGCTTTTATATTAACATCTATATTCCTGAGCAGTTTCTCAAAAATCAAGTTTCGTTTACTGTGCTTTATTTCTTCAAGAGTTGAAAGGCAAGAATAAAGATGCATTTCTTCAGAAACAATTTTGTTTATTTATTTATTTATTTATTTCCCAGACATTATTTTATAATGACTTTATCTTCCTCCAAAAATTCAAGGAAATTACTTTGCAGATATGGTTCTAATTTGAATGTTGATTCCAAATATGGAATTCTGAAGCACCTGCTTGTAATAGAAGGTGGAAATCTCAGCCTCTCTATGAGAGAAGACTTGTATAATCAAAATAAAATGGCATAGAAATGACCTTCCTGCAGAGTAAATCTAACTGGCAGTGCAAATATTAATAACTCGTCTTTAATACTAATCATTATTTGCAATCTCTTATAGGTAGTACCTAGTAATTTCATACAAGGATTGAGCTTGTTCTGCAAAGGAATCCATGGAGTAACAGGAAATGCCTTTCTAAAACTCCTGTAAGATTCTATTTTCCTTTTCTTTCTTGTCCTATCCGATAAAAATTTACCTGTTTTCTTTTTCTACATAAATTATGTTGATATTTTTTTCTAACTCTTCTTCAAGCCCTTGTTATGAGCTAATGAAGTAAAGGAAATTAATAGATATCATTGCAACTGCAAAATTTCTGCTCTGATTTTTTTCAGTGATCCACCGTCTCCAAGAAGTAGTTTTAATTTTATTGATGTATTTCTTAGATAATTATTTCATCTGGCTTATGAAGATGAAATTAACTACCTGACTACTGGTTAAATGTCAGGAGGATAAATTCTCTATTTAATAGCATGTAATTAAGATTAAAATCTTTTTTTTCTCCATTTTCTAATGAGAACAAAATGCAAGTATTAATGGGATAAAGTGTGACTGCAGTTTGAAAGATGACTCCTTCCCTTAAATTTGTATCTATTTTCCCAGTTTAAGAGGATAAAGATACTTCCTGCATAGGAAAATGCCACTGTAATTTTAGTATAATGTCAGATTTTAGCTTCAGTATCTTAAACATCAGAAGAAAGATTGTCACTCTTTGCTATTCACTTTTCTTTTTCTGCATGTCAACATAAATGGCAGATGTTTTCATCAAAAGGCATTTCTGGTGTCTCGCTTAATTGTTTGCTTTGGATCACTGGGTTCACAACATGTAACACTCAGTTTGGAATTACATAAATACTGCAGTGCATGCCAGTGGCTCTAGTTCAAAAGTGAGATTGCAAGATGTGGTAAAGGCAAATCCGTATATGTATCATCCAGAAATCCTCTTAAGTTTACAAGCTTTTTGCTATCCAAAATTATTCTAATAAATATTTTGAACATTCTGTGAATTTACCACTCTACAAGCATTAAGTGTTAGCAGACCTGCTAATTTGTTTGATTAAAAAAAAAAAAAAAAAAAAAAAAGAAAAAGTAAGTTCAAAAGGAACTGGAAACTGGAACCAGTACTAACCACAGAACAAAAAAATTTTAAAAAAAAGAAAAAAAAATCCTACAACAAATATCTGACCTACTACTGGCCCTGCCTGTGGCAGGGTTTTGGAACTTTATTTTTACTTTAGTTTTTATTTTTTACCTCATGGCAATGCCAAGACTCTCCTTCTCCAGCTTCTTCAATTTCTAGGCGAACTTTAAATATAGTAGTGAATTTCTTGTTTAGTTCAATTGAAGTCTCATAAACTTGCTTTTTATTAAGGGATCCTTTTGGGAGTATGATTGAAGTACAGACACCTTTTCCACCACAAACAGTTAACGACATTTTAGGATTTGTGGAACTAGAAATATCACTAGTTGTGACAAAGACATCCCAAGTCCCTGTTGAAGAAAAATGTTAAAAAATAATTAAAGGGTTTGCTGAATATCAAAAATATTACATCAATTTGTAACAGGCTGCTAGTGAATGACTAGCAAACCATTCTCATCTTTGAGAGATCACATCACTGAGCTAGTCGTGAAACATAACAGATTCAGTTATTATCATTGATATATTGTACATACTGAGGAACAAATCAGCCTTTCTACAGTGATAGTTGATTCTTTAGAGGTGGAACAATCCAGCAGAACTAGGCAAATGAGGCTGCCAGCTTCCTATTAGAGACTGAAGAGCCTTGCCAGTTCATTGACATTTTTCAGCCTACAATTGTTTCCTCTGATAATTTTAATCTTTTTCTCACTAACTGCCGCTCAAAAGCAGCACATTTTCTACTACATAGTACTGGATATCAGGTTTTCCTTTGATCCAGGATAGTAACTGCATTCAAACTTTGAGGAGCTACTTAACCTAGATTATTAAAATTTGCTACATATAAACAAAATGCTGATAAGATAAACTGGTTAAGCGCTTGAAATTTGATATTAAAGTTATCATAACAGCAAAGCATAAAACCTTATGGATTTCCTTTATAAAGAAGTGATGTTTGCTTAGACTAAAAATAGTCCCATGTAACAATATAGGGCTTCGGAAACTTTAGGTACACAGAAAACACTCAAACTTAGTAATTTTACATTAGGAAAAATATTGAAAAATTATCTTAACAGAAACAAAAAATGTTTAAGACTAGAAGGAATCTCTGAAGCTCATCTGGTAGAACCTCTGCTCAAGCAGGGATACTCAGAGCAGGGTGCCTGGGCCCATGTCTAGGCATCTTCTGAAGATCGCCAACAAGGTGATTCCACAGCCTCTCTGGGCAAACTGTGCCCATACAGAAAAGAAGTGCTTCCTGATGCTCAGGGGGAAACCCTTGTGCTTCAGTTTGTGCTCATTTCTTCTTCCATTGACACAGGGCATCACTGGGAACAGAATGGTTCCATCATCTTTGTACTCTCTTTGAGGTATTTTTATACCTTGATAAGATTGCCCCGAGCATCCTCTTCTCCAGGTTAAATAACTCCAACTCTCCCAGTTCATCCTCATAGAAGGAGAGCTCCATTCCCTTGATCATCTTGATGTCCCTATGTTGGACTCTTTCCAGTATGTCAGAATCTCTCTTGTAGTGGGGGTAGAGCAGGACTGCACCCAGTACTGCAGGTGCAGCCTCACCAACACTAAGTAGACAGGAAGAATCACCTCTCTTGATCTACCTGCTATTCTTTGTCTAATGTAGCCAAGAATCCTGTTAGCCTGTAGCAAGGTCACATCACTAACTCATATTCAACGCTTTGTGTTCATTGCCTCTTGTCTTGTCAGTGGATGTTATTGAAAAGAAAATAATAACTTGTGTTCAAACTAAGAGTCAGGTTTGAAGCATTTAGTATTTTAAATATTCCATATGAATTAACTGTCACGTGGTGGTGCATAAATACTGCAGGCTGATAGCAGGTAGACTCACCAACTTCAGGATCAGATACTTTCACTTTAAAAAAGTCTCCCTAGCTTTAAAATGCTCTTAATGTTAATAGCCTATATGGAAAAATCAGTGTTATCAAAAACATGCTTTACATTTCTAAAGAAATCCTGACTTCTACAGAAGGGCTTTGGTCACCTGGGCTGGTGTAGAATTCACCGTGATCCACTGAGCTCTGTTTTTGCAAAGTAAGCCAAAGTATGGATTTTAATATTTATAAATGTTTATAAATATTTTGTAAACTGGGGATATTTTATTTTGAGCAATGGAAACAGTGATTTTCACTGTCCTATAAAGTCTTGCTTTCTAACCACAGCCAGCAAAACATTCTCTCTCCTTGTACAAATCAATTTAAATAAAACTGTTAATTTACAGCAGATGAGAATCCATGCCATGAATTCAAGACTGTGAAGCTAGAAAAACAGCACTCATCTAAAATAACTTCAGAAATTATGATTTTAATGTTAACCATAAAAAGCTACCAGCTTCAGGTTTGTGAACATTAAATACAAATGGAAACAGTAACATCTACAAAAAAAAATGAAAGTGAAATGAAAATTTACAGTATCACCTGTGACATAACTCACAGCTGTGGAGTCTTTCCACTTTCTACTTTCTAATTACCTAATAATTTCTCATAGAGCAAATACAATTCAATACTGACATTTACACAGATTAAATGTCATTATATTTCTCTTATGGGGGAAGATTTCTTAAAAGTATCATTTTTGTCTTACAATTTATTATTTGTTAACTCATTTCTTTTATTTCCTATTTGCTTCTGCTACTCTAACTACTTAAAGTTTTTCAGATGGAGATATTACCTTTGTTATTTACAAGTTGTACTTCTCATTGCCACATAATTATTTTATAACCTCCTACTTCTTCCTCTTATTTTCCCTGTTCTTTCAGTATTTCAGACTAAAAACTGCTTATGTTGTTACTGACTGCATGAAACTCAAACTGTATTTGCATTTCACATTTAGTGATTTGCAATAACTTCATTCCCACTAGTAATTTTTGATTTTGCTTCCCTTCCACATACTTTGGGGCATTAATGAAAACAGACATAAGATATTCAGTTTGTTTAGGGATTCTACCTACATCATCTTTAGTTCCACTTTATTGCTCCTGCATAGTCATCTATCTTTCCATATTTTTTTAAAGTAAATGGTTGAAGAACCTTCACTATTTGTTTTAATTCCTTTATAAAATGTGTCTCAGTTTGACATTTAGTTAAGTTCTGTTGTATCCGTATACTTTCTTACCTCTAAGGTATAGTGCTCTTTGCTGATCAGCCTTATTTCTAAATTCCTTTTAGTCTCTCTGCTTGTCTGTAATATTCTTCATAATTCTTCACAGAAGTATTATACACACTGACCAGAACTGATGTTGAATAGATTCACAACTGAATATAAATAATCATAGACTAAAAAATATTAGTCAATCTAAACTCAAATTTTTAGAGACTGTGGCTGTGAGAAGCATAGGATGGTGGAATCTTTCTACACACCTACACTCAGACACTAGAAAAGGGTGCAAGATTTCTCACACCTTTTAAATTGTCAGTGAAGAGAGAGCCGACAGACCCTGATCAGTCCTGGGCTTCTGCTCTAAATAACTGTTAGGAGAAGCCTGCCTCACTCTGTGGATTATGTAGGGCATCTATGGAATTCTTGAAGTATTGTAGTACAGTAATTTCTTATTTTGAAATAGACATTACTCTAGCTGCTATGTAGCTTAACTTTCCACATTATTCTGTCCTGTTGTCTCAGTAATAGCATTTTTGTATTTCCTAAAATGATATAAAATATCTGTTACTGGACAAGGTACAGGCAGCTAAATATAAAAATATATACTACAGCCATGTCTGCAACAATATAGAACTCTAAACATAAAATGGAATAACCATGAATATAGAAATCAATAATGGTCAATGTACAAAATTATTGATTGAGAATACAAATTCACATGTTCAGATTAGTTAAACTTTACATAATTTGGTCTAGCACTTCTGAGTCAAACTGCATAAATGGACCCAAAACATTTAACACTTCTTCAAAAAATGACAAGATGTGTCAGAGAGCTAAGAAATCCAGTCCAACGGCAAAATGTAAAACACTTATCAGGTTTGGTGTTTACATTATTTCTGAATTTCAATCCTTTTTTCATTAAACTGAAAAGGATATTGGGTCCAGGTCAACTAATTTTGCCATTTAAGTAAAAACGAAAACTGCAAAAAAAAAAAAGCAAATGCTTTTTGCAAACATATGAACACACAGGAAAATCTCATTCTGCTATATGAGTTTCTGCATTTCTTCCTGAGATTTCACCACTGTTGTAGGAGCCTTCTGCTCTGCACTGATTGCCATATGGAACAACCTACCTCTTTCTGCTTCAGCTTTTTTCAAGCCTCAACTAAACACACACTTTGTTGCTCCCATTCATTTCATCTCTCTGTTCTGCTAATTATAATTCTACCTACCAGGTCTAGAAAGTGTTTGGAGAGATAGTTTGAGAGATACAACTTACATTTAAGGTATATTATTTTTCTATTTTGGTTTTAGTCTTAAAAATAACCTGAAAAATTATCATGAAAACAAAAACCAGAAGTAAATTTGATGATTTTGAGTCTTACCGTGAATCTTTTCTGTTAGCATTTCATTCCTGACTTTTCCGAGTAGTCTCAACATTCGTTCCATCTGTGCATCACCAACTCCACTGTCTAACCATTGCTGGCAAAGAAATATATATTGGCTATCAGTCTTGCCTGATTCATGGATGACAATTTGGTCCAAGTACCATCCAGCTCCATAACCGACATTACTGTGCTCAACAAGCACTTTGCTTAATTGTCCAAGGTCTACTGCTCTCACCTCGGTGATACTGACCTGAGAAGTTAAAGATAAAATCAACTGCATTAAACTGATTAAACAACATGTTCCATCTTTTATCTATAGGAGCATGTTTGGAAAGACATACTCTTTTCAATACTGAAGTATCTTTTGATTTCTGACAGGAAAGAAAGATATTCTGATATTTTGAAATTTACATTCGGAGACAAAGAAAATATGTGGATCCTTGAATGTATGCATTATTTTCTTTTTCATGATTACTGCATCCCAGGCTGTATTAGGAAAAGTATCCCACTAGTACACACTAGAAAGAAATCTCAGATCTTCTGTAAGATCTCTCAAAACTTCAACCTGTTCCTTGTAACTGAATCAAAGGGAGTCCTCGAAAATTCAGGACTGGTCTTGTAAATTGAACTTGGTTTAAATAAGGCATTTTATTAAACAAAAAATGTCAAATTACTTTATATTCTAAGTTTTCCCATTTGAAAAAATGCTGTATTATTCAAGTCTGAACTGAAATACTGACAGTGTTGATGACTATGCAAACAAAAGGATGATACTGACATTAGAAACTATAAGCAAGGCTGTGCACGCATACAAGCAAGAATTTATGTGCTCTTTGGATGTAAATAGACATCTGTTTAAATATTGCTACAGCTAGTAGCAAACAAAAGCTAAATGGCAACTGCACTAGTGCATGTTGGGATGAATAAATTATATGAGTGAGAGAATGAATGTGTTCTGTGCAAGAAATAATACAAGCGGGTGGGTAGATACATGGGCATGAGTGTGGGTGACATTAAAAAAAAATGCAGATGGATAGTAGAAACAGATGCTGTAATTTTTATTTGTTGCCAACCAATTTGCCACCAGGCAGGAAAAAGCATGACAACCAGAAAGCAACAAAAAAGAGATGATTTTTAAAAATTATTGTGTCATCTGGTCCATTCCCTTGGCAGTGTGGAACTACTTTCCACAGTGTGCTCAGAAAAAGAAAACATCAGAGTTATTCTCCATATCACAGCCTTAGAGCTTCCATCATTACCTCGTTATATCCTTGAATGCATATACAGCCCAAAATAAGATACAGCTGGGAGAAATATCTTGTAAATAACTTTTTGGTAACACTCACTGCCTTTTGATTTTATTCTTTATAATTCCAAGCCAAATATCATTTTTGTGTCATTTACATGACCCTTGACTTAGAGGAAATAGCCTGTACTGATAATATTCATGTTCTTTCACAGCTAACTCTGTCTGAAAAAGGAACCTATCATTAGTCTCATTCTTTGTGATAATAATTAACAGTCAGTATCTAATTGTGGTCATAATCACTCATTGTTATCAGTGAATTCTTGTAATAATACATTAAATTGCCTACTCCTTCAGTATTAGCAAGAATGTACTTTTGGTTGATGCCATTTTTTTTTTTTTTCTACTCAGTATAAAGGCATTTGGAACTGCATTAAACACACTACCGAGAATGTAATCAATGAATGACAACAGGATTTTATTTAAATTGACTTACTTTAGACAGAGAGTAAGCTAGGCAAAATTACAATGCCCACTTATTTAACCCATTAAACTGGTGAAAAAGTGAAGACATGATTACTTGAATGAATACAAACTAGCTGTCCTTTCCACAGTCACATATTTGCTTATACTTCATGACATTTTTCTGTCTTACTAGTTTTTTTTTATTTTCCAGTCTTTATCAGTCAAGAGAAACCCTTTCTCTTATATCTCAGTTTTCCTTAACTTTGTCTTCTTTGCCTGTCCACTCAATATTTTCCAGGGATACTGTCTGTAAATACTATTTGCTCTTAACATCTCTTCCTTCCACCTCTTAGATACTGTCAGTATATCCTCACTCCAACATTTTTTATTACTGTATTTTTTATAAAAAAACCCATAATATTGCAAGTAGTATGTCAGATAGCAGATGCATTTAGTACTGTTACTAACAGTTGTCAATAATATTTTCCTAGGGAAGAGCAGAGAAAGAGGGCAGATATAGGGAGAAAATTCTTAAATATAAACTCTCTCAGGCTTTACCATTGTGGTTCAGAGATTTCCTGAGCCAGAGGTTATGCCTTTGCACTTAACAATTTTTTTCCACTAAAATCATAGAATCATAGGGGTTGGAAGGGATGTCTGGAAATCGTCTAATTCAACCTTCCTGTTAAAGGTTGCCTACAGTATATTGCACAGGAAAACGTCCAGACAGGTTTAGGATATTTCCAGAGGAGATTCCTTAACCTCTCTGGGCAGCCTGTTTCAGTGCTCTGTCATTCTCATAGTAAACTTTTTCCTTTGTTCATATGTGCAATATCTTTTTGCACCAACATGCATCTGCAACTTGTAGCAGAAATTAAGACAGAATAATGATATACTGTGTAAAAATCCACCTCCTTTTGTTTTGAACTTGTCACCTGCAGTTTTCATTTAATGTTCTTGAGCTCTCATATTTCATGAGGAAGTAGGATTACTGATTTTCTCATTTTATCTTTTTTTACTTCCTGTCCCTTCATCTCAACATCCCTTTTCCAGGCTAAACAGTACTTGCTTGTTTAATCATTCCTCGTACGAAAGATGCTTTCATAGAATCATAGAATGGCCCAGGTTGAAAAGGACCTCTAAGCTCATCTATTTTCAAGCCCCCTGCCATGGACAGGGTCTTTAGTAAGTAACATGTATTTTCCTCAGGTTATACCATAGCATAACATCAGTACCTGTTCTTGACAACAACAACAAAAATGTCTGTGAAAAAAAGCAATAAAATGAAACATTTTAAAAAAACAGTTAAGGAACATAGCTAACTACTAACCTGTCCTTTTTCAAAACATGAGTGTCTTAGTCTCCTTTTGCAGGAATCTCCCTGCTCTCCAAATATAGTTATAAATATGTCTGCGTCAGTTCCTGATGCAGGCAACGTTCCTGTATGAACACTGACTGAGTAAAGAACTTCTGTAATGAAAAATCAGAGAGACAAAAACATTACCAAATCAGCATTTTTAGCAATGTAATTACCAATCATTATAAAACAGGGTACTCTAGGTGTTTCATTATGAAACAGGATATTCAAGACCAAGAACTGAAGCTTTTGTACTTGACATTAATGTTTTGTCTTTTTCTAACTTTGCTACTATCTCACAACACAGTACAACACTGGAGATGATATGTCCTTCATGAATCAGTACAATATTCCATGCTTGCTATTATAAATGAAGAAAACACTTTCTTATCCAGTTGTCACTGAAATCAACAGAAAGAACACCATTCATTATGTGAGGCTTTTAACAAGCCTTGAGTCCTTGCAGATTAGCGTTCTTAAATTGAGATAGGCTAAACCAATGTAATGACATTGTAACATAGAATGAACACAGATACAACATATACATGAATGAAATACGCTATTTGTTTTGGATCAGCTGCATTCTGTTTTAGTCTGGCACTTTGATAATTATGTCCACCATTAATTAGCTGTTCAGGAGAAATGGTGACCATCAATTAATTTGTTAAGGTTCAGCAATTTATTTGGATATGCATCATTATTATTCAACACAAAGGACAGCTTGCCATGACTTGCTGATGAGTTATGTAGTATGTATTGCTTGAGACAGTAGGACAAAGGATTTTTCTCTTTATGGTTTCTGTGAACACTGTGAAGATTTTAATGTTTTAATAGACTATTATGATCAAGTTAGTTAGGTGGCAAATGCAAAAAAGTTTGAAGTATTTTAACTAAGAAGATGGACTATTATGAATGAGGTTTTTTTGCTAAATATTGTTTGAAATGCAGTCAGAACAAAGGAAAATTTTATCATATTTTCAGATGCAATGATTAAATGAAACAGAGCTACTGGAGCAGAAAAGAGGTTTGGAGAAAACTTCAACAACTTCTTTTTTCTTTCTGTGAATCATGACATTATGTCTATACACGTGCATTTTTAAATCCATGATATTGTCCCTCACCTTATGTAAATCAGTCTTTTTCTGAACGTTTCACTAGACATATACTAATTGGGTTTTACAGGTTTCAGAATTTCAGATTAGTGCTTAGACTAGTGAAAACAAAACGTCAGTTGCTTTAAAACAGATTAAAAACATATGAGCAATACATGTTACTAAAGACTCTGACATTCTGAATGAATATTTAAAAATCATTTTGAGTGATTTGTTTTATAATAAAATGCTTTATATTCTTGCTCATTGTGCTTATTCCATTAAATAGTTCACAACTTTGTATGAGTGTGTTTATGTATTTCTTTACATATTTATTCTTTGTTCAGCAACATACCTCTGAGTGGTGCTTTGTCTGGTCTGACTGCTGCTAGCTCTGTCACAGTCTCAGATCCATCTTCTCCAAACAGATACTGGGCTTCAGTGGGAAAGCTCAGTTCCTGTTTAGTGTCCAGATCTTTCAGCCTAAGCTGCAGAAAAAAGTAGAAACACATCTGCTTCTCTGAAATACTGTGCTTTTTATTTCCACTCCCAAAGAAACCATCTTCTTCCTTTTTATAACACACACAATCTTTGTAAAGATACCTCATTCTGCATAAGGAGAGCTACAATAGTGCCAGCCCCTGATTCTGCAGCCTACTTATATCAGCACATATATGGCACAGATACTGGGAACACTTATAGGAAACCAAGTTGTAGTTTAACCTGCTGACTTATTCCCAGCCAGTTCATGAGCAGCAGCTGCCCCCTCACATCCAAGTGTCCCAGCTTTATTGCTCAGCATGACACCATATGATATGGGATATCCCTTGGCCTGACAGTAAAAGAAGCTGAAAAGTTCTTGATTAATGTAAGCACTACTCAGCAGCAACTAAAGCATCAGTGTGCTCTCTTAAATCCAAAACATGGCATCATACCATCTACTGTTAACTCTATCTTAGACAAAGCTAGGACAGAGGTGAAGGATATAGATTAAATTGTCTTGTACATACTTGCAATTTCAGAATTTCAAATGAATAACTACACTTAGAGCACCATTATATATGTTATACGTTATATGTTGTTATACGTTATATGTTGTTATATGTTGTTATACGTTATATGTTGTTATATGTT
>NW_024884253.1:37013796-37024024 GCF_019232065.1 Centrocercus urophasianus
GTTATATGTTGTTATATGTTGTTATACGTTATATGTTGTTATATGTTATATGCCCATTTGTTTTGCCAAATTTTATTTGTTTAGATGTGACTTGCAGTATTACAGCTAGGATCTTCAAAGTAGGCAGGAATTAGGTATGCAATAGCCTTTGGAGTTCCCTGTAGTAATTATGGAATTTGAAGAACGAATTCCAATAGGAGGAAATACATCATGGACACTGGAAAATTAGGCTCCAAGTCTGTGTACTTAGAACCTCCAAAGCAACAAAGGAAGCATAGCTTTGGGAGCCTAGTTTTTTAGCTCCTGTTGAAGTCATCGCAGAGATCTGGTTCACAAGAGGGAAATCCGAGCTGTGAACTTAATTCTAGGTCAAGTGATAAAGTACAGAATAAAAGTGTAACAAGCATATGCAAGAACATTTCAGGTAACTATAATATTCAGGACTCAACTTCAGTAATATCTAAGAACTGCAAGGCTTTGGAAATGGCTTATTGAGACTCTGTGAGACTTCTCTTTGTACAGAAATATTATTATCAGGAAGAGATGGAAAAGTAAAAGGGAAGAGGGAAAATTTAATGTCACCGGCAATTGAAACTCTTAGGCAGAGATTCCCAAGTTTACTTCCACTGCTTACACTTTTATCTCCTATCAGTAATAAAATTATACTAAGGGTTAACTGAACATCTAAGCAAGTACCTTTCAGAAATTGGATCCATTAAAAAAAGAGAAGGGAAAGGAAGGGAAGATGTGTAACTTTATGAAGTAAATTTCTGCAGCAAAATGTACCTGACAAGCTCTTTCTAGTCATAATATTGCATCTATGTGTTTTATCTGCCAATCATGTAGTATTTCTATATTCTTTAGAAAAGTAAAAATGATTTTGTTTTATTTTGGAAAGGGAGAAAAACTGCTTTTAAGTAAGAAAAAACCCAGCTCTTCTATAGTGTATAAGTCTTCAAAAGTTACAGGAAAGTTATGTTTTAGCTGAACTTTGATAATTTTCTAAAGAAGTTTACAGAGTACCATAGGAAATCAGAAGAAAAATCTCTTATACACTAAAACTGTTGTAAAAATCAGAACAGACAAAAGATAGAGCAGCAAAAGGAACACAGGGATTTTATCTCTTTTTTATACTTCACAAATGCATTTGTATCTGTTTTTGTTTTTGTGTGTGTGTGAAATTTCTGAAATTTTCATTATTATTTCTTTCATTTAATGAGAAAGTAATGAAAATGATTCTTTTTCCTTTCAACTAGGACTTGGTTTGACCACTGATTCATAGCGAATTTGCACATACTGACTGACTCCTATAGTTTCTATTTCTGCGCAGCATTTCTGGTTTTTGCTGCACTGCAAGAATTCTATTAAAATCGAAACACATTGCTACATTTTAGATTAAGATTCCATATAAATAATTTATAAACAAACTGATAAATGAGTAATAGATGTTATAAACACATTACTGGCACAGTATATGTTACTGTTGCTTATATTGTGGGTTGTAAGTGCACCAGCAGAAGAAACTACACAGATCTATAGCAATCCATTGACTTCTTGTAGACTGCAAAAATTTATAGCTACTAATAAGCTATTTATTTAAAACGACAACAACAACAATAAAACTATTGAAGAATTTAAAAGCATCACAAAAAATCACTCACCAATTTGCAGAGGGTTGTGGTTGAAGAAAAAACATAAATGTGCAGCAAAAAGCAATCAGATTTTTATGAATTTTCTGCCATGATTGAAGCTACCTATTCAGGTGTAGCAGGTATCATAAGGGTTAGAGTCAGTCTTAAGAATTTTTATCAAATGGCCTGGAGAAGTGTATTTAAAATGAGAAATCTGTGTTTTTTAACTTACTTTTTTTTCCATTATTATAGCCTGAATTGAGACCACAAAGTGAACTGATTAACACATTTCAGAAGATAAACTTCTTCTCTATCCTCAGTTGAGGATATCTTCCTTTGAGTATCATAAGCCCATTCGGATTTCACCCTAGAATTCTGCTATCTCTAGCTTTTTCCATCAGGATGGTTTCTGGACTGTTTATTCATTTAAAGATTCACCTTACACTCATTTAAATTTGCTGTAGTGCAAAGGAACTGTGTGACCCAGTTCAGAATATTATTCTTTTACTGTCCTGAGAATAATTCAGTGCTATGCCTGTAAGTCGTATGGACAGTTGCCTCCAAGTTGAGTTTATTAATGCAGCTTTGCTTAGCTTTAATCTCCAAGCTTGAGGTTTTTCAACAAAGCCTAAGAGTTTACACGAGTTTACAACACCCTTCTACTCAATCTTACAACCCTTTGCAGAAAAGTATACCTTTAAAATCTGTTTGCATTGTAACACGGACAGAATTAAATAATTTCACCACCATTTTTCATGAGAGACTTTAAGTACATATTAAACATCAATCAGATGTTTAAGGTCCATTAATGAATATTTTGTATTGAATAAATAAAAAATGTCAGCTTAATGGCTTTCCACAACTAGGTCACGTTGTATCTGGGGGCTATCAATATTTCAGTATTATCAATATTAGCATCTCCTAACACCAGAAAAGAATGCTGCCCTCCATACCATGGTGCAGCATGGATCCACACAGAAATGAGTGGGTATGAATGTATGTGCTTCACTGGGCTGAAACAGGTGGCTCTGCTCTCAAAGAGATCTCGAAATTGTAGGAAATTATCTATAGACAAAATGTGACTGAGCCACAAGATGTCTGGTCCGGTTGATGTGGTAGAAAACCAAAGATGACAGTATGTTTTTCAACAAAAGCTACTTATACAAGTACTAAGCAGAATACTTTGTTTCTATGTAGGATATACTGGAATACCTTGTGAAGCTTAATTCCTCTTTCCAAACATGGACTGGATAACAAAAATGAAAGTTTTGTTATATCTCCAACATCTCCAACAGTCAACTGTTAGAAAAATAAATGAAAAAAAAATTGCAAACAATGAGTAATTATTGTTTTTTTCACGTTTAAGAATAAAAAACTTAGAGAAAGTATTGCTCAGATTCAAATACCTGCCCAGAAACTGCATTAATTTCATGTGCACATTTCAGAATAAGTATTTTTCTGGGTTCATGGTAAAGGAATATAGCTTCTAAACAGTGAAAACAGATTAGATGAGGTTTGAGAAATAAAAAGTAAAGGAACTATGAAATAACTTCTTTAGTTAAAACCTTACTGTTAAGGACTACTAGACTTACTGCAAGTCAGTGAGGTTTTTCGTGCCAAAGTTGTCATTTGCTCAGTAAAAGAGTTCTGTAAGTCATATGCATCAGCCTACATGTAAGAATTTCTTCAACTGCTTAATTAAGATATGGAGGGGTAAACATCAACTCTAGCAAACAAAAAAAAATCAGCACATGGAACTTCACATTCAGAAGCTGCAAATCTTACTTTACTGTAACACTCCGGTAAAACTTGCATGAAAGAAAGAAGAAACCAACCAGAAATGGATTATCATTCAGATTCTGAACTTTCTGTGAAGAAGATTTCCCTTCTGTTCCAAATACCACAACTTGAACATCAGGTGTATCTTCTGGAACTTCCACACAGTGTACCCACATTTGCCATTGTCCTCTGCTTTTAGTATTAATTTGTTTTGTAAGAAGAGATGTCACAGACATTTCTGTATTGGAAACAAGCATATATTCAGAGCAGATATCTAAATTATAAGACAGTATGAACCATGACATAAAATTATTTTGCCTGGTATGACTGGATCTGCTACAGACAAGTCAGGCAGCAGTCACAAAAGCCCCATTGCTCATTCTAGTCCTATAAAGGTGTGTAAAACCAGGCTAGCTTCTTCACAAATTCATTTGTGACATTCACACAAGTGACATGCCCATCTTCTCTGCTTTGTACATGCTGCCAACGCTTGCAACTACTCGCCAAAGTTCTGAGAGTATATGTCAACTTTTGTAAGACTAAACTATGCGTTATCAACTCCTCCAGTAGCAGCAAGAACTAGAAGCATTGGCATTGCCATCATTTTCATCCCAAGCATGACTGCTTCTTTGTTTTAAAGAAGGCATAATTCACCTTGGATCAGGAGCCAGTGTTTGGTTTTGCCTACACTGTAGGTGAGCAGCCATGAAGTAGCCATGTGCTAACTTCATTATGCTTTGCCATGCAATAGTAATTCACGCAAATAAGGAACATTTCTGCTGGTATTTATTACCTTTGAGAGGAATTACCACTTCCACAAAATCTTTCTTAGGACGTTTATTGATCCAGTCATTATGAACAAAGACATGTGAAGAAAAAGGGTAGCTGACTTCTTTTATAACAATTTTTTCCAAGAACCACTCATCTGTATGAAAATAAATAGAACATTATTAATTTAAACTTTTTAAGTTACAAAATATTCTTGGTATGCAGTCATAAGTTTCTATCTTTACAAAATCAGCGCAATGTTTTCTTTTGTCTGACTTCTTAAGGAAATGAGACTTCTGAAAATATTGTGACTGTGCATGTACATTTCTGTCTGTTCCCCTGCTCTCTAATACATTTCATACAGTGAAAAATTCTTAAAGAAAATTTATGTAGACCTAGTGAAAAAATATATGCTTCGATAGATTTGATCTATCCAAAGGATAGATCAAAAGGATCCAAAGCTCCAAAGGACGGAAAAGCTTCTAAGAGATCTCTACACAAGAGATCCCATATACAAAATCCTATTATAAATATCCCAATGGAAAACAGCGTATCAGGATTTCTGCCAGATCAGCCACCAAAACATCTTCTCAACACAACTTCTGCAAGTATCTATGCAATCTAAAAAGATACAAACTTAGCTGAAGGTCTTCTCTTGAAGAAATCTAGTTAACATATTCTCTGCAAACAACACTTGGACCCTTGAGTTTTGATAAACTTGGCTATACTCCTAGTTTTGGTGAAGTTAATGAAAGTCTGATCATCCAGTTTAGTGTAATCAAGTAAGAAATAAATGAGAAGTAGTTCCCTAATCAGCTTTTATATGCACATCTATAAGTTTAATATAGAGAGTCATCTTATAGTCTTGCTTTTTGATAAAAATAACAAGAGACTCAGTTTACCATGCACTGGAATGGTCTTGTCTCCAATATCAATATTATCTGCACAAGTGGCAAACTTGTAAAAGCTTGAATCTCTTGCCTCTGAACATTGCTGAGCCAAAATTTTAGCCAAATTATTGAACGAAATATCAGTTTATGATGATCCCTGCTGTTACTGTTTCAGAGCTGAACAGTTTTCTTTAACAACAAGAGCTTTTGCTGAGCTGGAGGGAGGACACAAATAATATCCTGCAGTGAATTTTAGCACAGCTAGATACTTGAGAAGTATAATCCAATAGAAATAACAACAGAAAGTTGAGAGTAATTTTAAAAAAAAAAAAAAAAAAAAAAATATTTTAATTTCAAATTTATTACTGAAGTATAGAAAAAAAAATGCTGACCTTTTTTTGTACTCTTAAATCCAATGAGAACTTGTTTCAACTTGCCAAGGTATACTGCTTTGATTTTGAAAACATCCACCTGTAATGTGAAAATAATTTAAATTATATTTAACAATCTAGCTTTGTGCATCTGGACACTGCTCTATATCTTAAAAGAGGTAAATTTGTCTCATTCACACCATTCCATTGTCTCAGAGTTCATAATTAAACAGTAAATGTGATAACTGATATTTTCTGTTCCAGAGAATATTATGAACATAAAAAAATTGCTGTACATAATAGGATGTAATTTTACAAGTAATGGATAGCAATAAAGTCCTCGTGTCTTGCATGTTCATAGACTAAAATAACCAAATCACAATGTCTACTTGTGTTGAAAGTTATTTTGAATGAGACCCTAACTCTCAATGAAACTTGCAAATATCTAATTATTCTCAAAACCTGAAGCAATTTCATTTTCACTAAAAATCACAGTTAATTGAGTGGGAATTAGGCAGGTAAATGAGAAACAAATGAATAGCGTTTGGGAAGATTTCAACCACTCTGCTACATATCTCAGCTGAACATGAGCCAGCAGTGTGCCCAGGTGGCCAAGAAAGCCTATGGCATCCTGGCTTGTATCAGAAATAGTGTTGTTAGCAGAAGCAGGGAAGAGATCGTCCTTCTGTGCTCAGCACTGGTGAGGCCACACCTCGAGTACTGTGTTCAGTTTTGGGCCCCTCATTGCAAGAAAGACATTGAGGCCCTGGAGCATGTCCAGAGAAGGGCAACAAAGCTGTGATGGGTCTGGAGCACAAGTACTATGGAGAGCAGCTGAGGGAGCTGAGATTATTCAGTCTGGACAAGAGGAGGCTCAGGGGAGACCTCACTGCTCTCTGTAATTACAGAATCACAGAATGACCAGGGTTGGCCTCTTCACTCATGTAACTAGTGATAGGACTAGAGGGAATGGCCTCAAGTTGCACTAAGGGAGATTCAGGTTGGATGTTAGAAAATACTACTTCTCAGAAAGAGTGGTCAGGCACTAGAATGGACTGCCCAAGGAGGTGGTGGAGTCACTGACCATGGAGGTGTTCAAGGAACGTTTAGACATTACGTTGAGGGACATGTGAGAACATGACAGTTTAGTGAGAACTATTGGTGATTGGCAGATGGTTAGACTGGATGACCTTGTATGTCTTTTACAACCTTGGTGATTCTATGATTCTATTGGAGTAAGGCTTTTTCATGGAAGCCATTTCTATGATAGATGTTTCTCTCTTCCATGATGAACAGACTTGATGGAATCTTCCCTTTTTCCCTTCAGCAAATATTTGCAATGATTTTATTATTTGCTTAAGACAAACAAACAAAAAATATTCCAAATCTGAACACAATGGGAGTCTAATAAAGTGTCAGCAAGATATTCCCTGTCAATCTGAAACAGATATTTCTGTTTGATCTGAAATTTGTTTTAGCTACTTTATTTTTATGCCCACAACCACTTAAGGAATTACTCTACTAGGAAAAGTTCTTGAACACTCAAAATGCAAGTATGAGGAAAAAGAATAATGGAAGCATGAAAAAATAAATTACTGCTCGGAATACAGTTATTACTATTCAGGAAGGCTAATCAAGAGAAGGCTGTGGTATAAAGGCAAGTTATTCTGCAGAAATTTTATCAGAGCTACCAGGCATATCTAAACAAAAATAACTCCATAGGCTTAAAAGTCTGGAATATTAAAGATGAAATTTCAGAGTATATTTAGTTCAACTCAACATTACTTCATTAACTTAATTGCTTTACTATTGTTTAATGCTATTGATGCTTAATACGTTACCTATGAAAATTACATCTTAGTTAATAGAAAAAATTATACCCACACAGAATGCAAAAGTTAGTGAAGTGTTTTTGATGCTTTGTACATGAAAAGTTCTATAATAACATAAGAAATAACAAAAAGATACTTGCAGATTCAGTTATGTTTTTCCTCATTGTTTTACCTGCCCTCTAGCAAAAGTAATCAGGCTGTTTCTTGAGTTAAGCCATCGTTTCCCTGAGTCAGTCCTTTCTCCTTGAATACACAGATAAGCCTCACCAGTGGCATCTGCTTTCCTCAAGTCTCCAGTGTGCAAATTGATTGAATATTCCACAACTTCAGAAAAAAAATGAATTTACAAAAAATGTCATCATGAGAAAATTGTGCTTGTCTACTTGCATAACAACTATATTATCTAATAATTCCTAGTAGAAACCATTGCAAACTTCATCTGAATCCCATACAGTGCCAGAGTACAAGTAGCACAGATCTGTTTCCTGGTAATGTCCTATCTAAAACACATTCTTACAGCATAACTCTTTGTTTGGCAATTCAAAGAATACAATTTTGTTTCAGTTAGACACCACTCCCACAAAATCAGCACTACTGGCTGCTGCTTGAGGCAGAGTCTCAAAAATAATTCCTCCTCCTCCTTAAAAGTAAATCTCTAAAAATATTTAGACTTTGGAAAGTCTAAATTCTGTTCTTTAAGACAATTCACTCATATTTCTTTGTTCCTTCTCTAGGTAGTGTGCAATATCATAGAGCCATAGGACAGCTTGGGTTGGAAGGGACCTTAAAGATTATCTAGTTCCAACTCCCCTCCATGGGCAAGGATTGCAACCCACTCAGTCAGGCTGCCCAGACCCCAATCCAACCTGGTCTTGAATGCCTTCAAGGATGGAGCCTCCATAGCTTCTCTGAGCAAATTGTTTCAATATTTTCTTCTTTAAAGGAAACTAGAACTTATCACATACAAAATTGTTTAAAAGAAAGCTGGAATTTGATTGTCTTAAGATTTAAACTTCTGTAATTACCTTCCTGTGACTGAACCGATCAGGACTATCAATCTTTCTCACTTCTAAGCCCATAAACCTATCAGAACGAATTTGGAGCTAAAACAAGTTAATAATGAATAATGAACTAAAAATCCTCTCAATATCAACTTTAACACACAAGTATAGTTTATAACGGAAGAAACAAGGAAACAAACAGAATAAGGTCACAATATTATTCATGGTTATATACAACACCATGACAAAAAGGATGTCATGAAAAAAAATGAGAAGCTTTTTGTTTGCTTGTGGTATACTATGTAAAACTTGCTCTTATTTAAATACAATAATAAATATGAGCTGGAACTGCTGGCACAGCAGGTATCTAACTTTGGTGGCTATGTTAGGGATACGAACAGTTGTGAGGTGTTCTGGGGACATATTCTGGGAACAGACACTAAAAATCAAAGAGTTAGGAGTTAGATGTTCTAAATGTTCTGCTTCCGACCACACGCATTATTACTTCAGCCTAAGGAAAAGAAGCCACACAAAGTTGCCCCTGTAAAAGTCACATTTAGGATGTGGGTAATAAACAGTATACACATAACATAAATATATTCAAGAATGCATATATTACCTTGTGAAATTTCTGATAAGAAGTTTTAAGACTGAAGGCCTGGACACTCTTACAACATGGAACGTGCACTGAGCTACATTTGACTACCCCAAACTATTTGGCCCCAGCTTCAGTGGTTTTCATGACTTCAACACTGACACTGTGAAGCAGATCTCAACAATGCCCAGACCTTGATAGCAGTACGGTGCAGAAACTGTTCTGCCTGACTCTGCTACTTGCCCATACCTGAGACCTATGTGGTTGCACAACATTTGCTTTCCCAGGAAATGTGCTTGAACAAAGAAAAAAAAATAGTGCTTTAGAGAGACTCTGAACCAAGGTGCATTTTCAGTCTCATAACTCATATTTCAAGCCAGAAGGCATTGAAATACTCATTATTCAAGTCAAGTCTAAAATACATCACAGGATACAGAAATATCACAGTATAAATCCTGGAAACTTCTGATATTTTCACTACAGTTTACTTCGTGAATCAAATTTACTCCAAGACAGAAATGGCCCTATTTAACCAAACTACAGCCTTTAAAAATATATAATTAGGAAAAATTTCTGGTAGGTTTGAGAGTGATTGTTAAGATCCCAGAAGCTAAAGCTGTCATTTATTTTCATGCGTAGGTGATAAGAAAACAGGGAGAAAAAAAAAAATGTGTTCTGAAGATATTTATTTTTAAGCTTTTCTTACAGCTCTTTTCACAAGTTGGTGCTATTCATATTGAGTGTTATAATCAAAAGGCCTGAATTCAAATATTGTGACATATTATGTAGCTATTTCTTCATATGTCTAAAAGAAAAAGGTCACATCAGTGGAATGAGAAAGCTTTTGCTTACTGGGTGGTTTTGCATACTGATTGAAAAATGAATACTTAAAATTAAATAATAAGGGATGCATCAGTCTAATAAAGGTGCACTCTTTGCACTATACCGAAATCTTTTTCTTTCTTTTCATCTTTATGCCATGTGGGGATTACAACTGAGAAAATGAGTTTTCTGAAAAGTAATTTTATTTCACTGTGTCATTATTTACTTCAGGACTTCCCTTGGGAATTTGCTTTTCTAAGTATTTAAACCACGGTTTGAGAAAGTGCGTGTAATCAATGACATCACTCATATTTGATGGTAAGTAGTAGACAAAGAGTTTTCCTAGACTGACACTTTAATTTATGTCAGGTTTTACTTAAAGGCAGGTAAATATGCATTGTCAGATGAATGACAACGTAGCTGCAAATGACTGTAGGCACATAGACTTGCTTCTGATGGAAATCCAGATATTAAAAGTATGTGTGCTGTCCAGGTGACTTTTGCTTTTTTTTTTTCTTTTTTTTTTCCTTTCTTTTTAG
>NW_024884253.1:37026899-37090750 GCF_019232065.1 Centrocercus urophasianus
CTTCAACTGCAATCACTAAAAATGACATTTTAAAAATTGTCAAGAAATGACCTAGAAAGCTTCAAGAAATACAGAAGCTAAGAACCAAAAATGCTAAGATTTTAATTGTAACTGAAGATATTTTCTTCAAAACTAATACAATTTAATTATGTGATGAATTTGCTTCACCGTGTTAACATGCACATGAATGCCCTTCACAGAATTGCCACAGAATTTAGAAGGAAAATAAAAAATCAGTCAGTGTCTTTTATTCTGAAACTGACAAAGATTCATGGGTAGTAATTTGGACTGTGATACTGGTTGAGTAAAATTACACTTATAAATACTAGGATAATATGTGAAAGTAAGCAAGACAGACAAAGTAGTAACTTTTGGAACACTAGGTAATAGCCAGAAAGCAAGTTCAGCTCTGAAATAATGCCACAGAATCAAATGAAATTATGCAAAAGAATCATTTGGTCTTGTTTGTTTAATATAATTGTTCCTAGGGAGCTACCGGTACGGTGATCTTGGGTGCAGACTTCTAAGAAAAAGACGTACAGATGGAAGAGAAAGTACAGATGGAAGAAAAAGTAATTTCAGAGAATCAATTTTCAATTTTGTTTGTCTGTTGCGTTTTTTGTTGTTGTTTTTGTTGTTTTGGTTTTGTTTTTACATTACTAACAATATATTTCAAATGCAGTTGATACCTCTGGTTTACTGGACATAAAGTTATCCTCATTTCCCATTGGGCAAGGTTGGATGTGGAGGATACACTGACAGAATGCATGAGTTTCTCACGTGCTCAGAAAGAGGTACAAAACTATTTTTGTGAAGGCCTTCTGGATACAGGAAAAAAACTGAGTGACCACTGGTTTTAAAGAAGGAATTATGATTTTCCTGAAGATCATAAAGGAACACAGATCTCATAGGATCACTTAGTTTAGAAGATCGGTAGCTGCATTAATGTAGCCTTTGTTACAATCAAGCAGTTCACATAACTAATGAAAGATACTTTTTATTTCAATAATTTTTACTTTTACTTTGCTCACTATAGAGTTATCTACTTTTTTGATTTGTCTGGAGATAGTAGTGATTGATAACTTTTAACATTTTCCTTCTGTCTTTATTTAAATCTATACTACCAAGAGATTTATGAAAGGCATCTCCAAAAACTGATATTTCTCTTGAAGCAGTAATGAGTGCAAATGCCTAAAACTGAATATTTTTGCCTCCTGTAAGCAAATTAGAATACAAGGAAAAAGCTGACGCTTAGAAATTTTAGACTGAATTAGTGTTGGATCCAGAAAGAACAAAACTGGTATCAACACTTTTGACTGCAGTTTGCTCATTCAGTGCATCTTTAAATATCACAAATGTCATTGTTTCATCCGTGGCCATATATCTGAGTTTCAAAAGAACAGATCACGGACTCAAAATGAGTTACATCTGGAAGAAAGAGCATTATATTTCCCTTAGTTAGATGTCTACGAAATGGTTTATGTGAAACTTTCTAGTTCGGTAGATATTACACAAGTACGGTATAATTTGGAGCAGAAACTATACATGCATCTTCCAAGAAATTTTCCAAGGAAACTGTCTCAGCCTTCTTATTTTACCTCAAATTAATTACTCTACTAATCAGGATAATGCTCTTGGACACTATCTCTGTTTCTTAGCATAACTAAGACTTTGTAGGACATATTCGAGAATTGAATTTTAATACTTAGTTTAACATTTAGCAATCACAAATTCTGAAAATAAATACCAGTAAAGGTAATTACCAATAAAGAGGTAACAGAGATTTTAACAAGCTCTAGGGTTATTATACTTAGCATTATATATCCTACATATATTATACGCAACATCCAATGTTATTTTGAACCTGATGGATCAAAAACCTAAAATGATAAGATTTTTTCAGTAAATGATTACAAGGCTACTAATTTCTTAAAGCTATGAAAACCCACATAAAACCAGATATTTAAAAGGTCTTAATTGTTTAATTTGTTCAGATTTCAACTTTAAATGGAATAAAATAGTCAGGAAAATCCCTCTAGAGAACAGCGTGCAAAAGTTCACATGGAATATTTTATTTCTTTTCCTGGGCAGCTTCCATCTTTTCCTACTAGTTTCTGCTGAAGCAGAATGCTCTTTGTACTATAGCCTCTGGCAATAAACCTCTTAACTGTCACCAAAAGCTCCAATACATGATCTTTACTATCCCCATCAATCTTCTTTATTCTAATGAGCTGGATAAATGGGAAGTCTGTTCTTAAATAGCTTGCGATCAAGTCATCAGCATGCATTGTTGTTTGCCATATTCCTAGGGGACTGGGGGTTATCACTTTATTATATTTCTGTTATTGTCATATACATAATTCACATGTGTTACTAGAAGCAGAAAAAAGTGCCACTTAATCTGTTTTGCTGGAATAATACTTGCTCTACTATAAATTTCTCATCAATATCAATAAAACTCCAAAGCAATTGAAATTCTTGTCTATCCCTTTGCTGATGTAACATGTTTTTTAAATTACATCTCTGTTTTGTAGGGGGTCTTTGCAATTCTTTCTTCCTTAAAACACTGACTACTTTTCTAGGTCACACACATCTCTTTATGAATAGGAAGATTCAGGTGATATTGCACTAGATAATATTTTGTACATGTCTTCAGCTGACATGGCATTAATTTGAAGATATAGCAAATAATCAAGAGCTAAAAATGGGAAACTGCCTCACATAAAAGAAGTTGCATTCTACATTTGGTATCAGCAGTTACAACATCTGTCATAATCTTAATACCAGAGATTTCTCTTTCTTCAGCTTTCTTTTGTGATAAATGCATGCACAAAACATTGTATTTCTTAATATTCAGCCCAGGAGAGATATTGGTATTCCAGTGACACCAATCCTGACCCCAGTAACAAAAACAGACTTAGCTTACCGGGCAAAGGCTCCTGATCTGCATAGAGAGCTGGCAGTTCCACACATTTGTCTTCATTAGGGTTGAACAAGCAGTCAAATGCTAAATACATCTCTTCCTTTGTGCCCGTGTGCTTCATATGCAGTAAATCTAAGCGCCACGGCTGTTTTAGCTCGCTGTGTGGGCCGGTTACCTGAACTTTGTATAGCAAGCCAATATCTGACAGTTCATCCTATGCAAGAAAAAGAGAAGATGAATGGATCTCTTTCTAATTGTGCCAGTGCATACACAGTTGACAGATCTATGCAACAATTGAACAAACTTTAACAGATGAAGAAGTGGAGCAGGTTTATAACAATTATTATTTTTCTCTTTTCTAATCATATTATTTCCTTTGCTCTCATTGCCAATAGTTCCAGTTTCATAGTATTTCTTCATACTTAGCATGGATTCTTTAGCACAGAAAAATTTCCTAAGGACTATTCATTTTTTATCTTGTTTACAACCTAACTTAGTGGGTTTAGTTTCTCTTCCATTTAAGAATTTAAAAAAAAAAAAAAAAAGCAAAAAAGCAAAAAAGCAAAAAAGCCAATTATCTCTTTAGTGTTAATCATTAACTGTTCTTTACATGACTAGCAGGAATAAGAATCAAGAACATTTTCTTTACTCACAACTCCAAGGCTGCTTTCTGATGAAACTGAGAATCAAAAGAAACATATTTTCATTCTATGGGCTTTGTGCCAGGACTCTTTTCATCCCTATTTTCCTGATATGCTCCTGCTACCTCCTTCTGCTGTTCCATCAACTAATCCTTAAGAAAGCTTTCCTAGGACATAGCTTCACAGACACACTTTCATGTTGTAAAGCTGGCTTAGAAACTTCCACGGACTTGTCTGTCCACTTCTCTTTGTTCACTTAGTCCTGACATATAGTTGTTTTTACAAATGAAGGAGGAACTGATCAAGGTCAAATTTAAGCTAACGAACTAGCTGGGGATAATGAAACCACTTTTCTCATAGGGATCAATAATTTCCTCAAAACCCCAAATAATTTCCTCAAAACCCCAAAGGCCAACAGTAAGATGGAATAAGAATTACAAGAAATGAACAAGTAATTGTCATGATTCCCTTGAATATTCTCCTAGTTTTCTGCGCTTCATGATTAGGGATTTCTTAAGACAGATGAGGGGTCTGAAGCATTTGCTTCAGTTGGTCAGTTCCAAATTCTGCTGTATTGGTCATTCAGAGAGAGCAAAATTGGAAAAGCATAAAAGTACCACAGCACTGATACTGAGCAAGGAATTGTAGTTGTAGGAGGGAAGAACCATTGAAGTAGAAGCAGGGCACCTTTCAATAAACTCAATTTCATTCATTCATCCGATTAAAAGCCTCTTAATATTTCAATTGATAAGTAACTCAAGAAACTAAAAACGAAGAATAAAGGAGTAAATTTAGGGAGTAAAAGGAGCTAATCAAGAGAGAAAAGAAAGTCATAAAGACAAGCAGAAATAAAAGAGAGAAACACTGGAAGAAAATGTAATTACCCTGGAAAAAAACATGGTGGCAGAGATGAACAAATTAAATTAAATAGAAAATTAGCTCTGTAAGTTTTATCTCATTTATGTTTCTTCCTTCTCCATCATCCGCCCACAAATCTCTGTAATATCCCACAAATTGTATGTTTACAAATTACTTACTTTTGTGAAATCAATTGAAATCAACAAGAACTGTAAATCACTACATGCTGTCTGGTATATCTTGTGATATGCACCTAGGGACCAATTTGCTTATTTAAACATTCTCCGAATGAAACCTTGGGAGAAGGTTCACTCCTGCTCATTCAAAAGCTGCTGCATAAGTGATAGCCTTACTGACTACAAAGGAAGAATATTATAATCCATGTCAAACTACACAGAGAACTTAAAAATCAATTTAGTAGTTTAAAGAAACAATTTATCATCTCAGAAGTAAGAGGTTTATCACAGGTACATGATTCTTAGATTTTTCTTTTTTTTTCCAATAGATAAAGATTGAAGTACTTCGATTTGAATTTCTTTTCCTGTAACTTGAAGTGGCAACTTCTTATGATTCTGGTTGCCAAAGAAGATTAAAGAGAGGTGTAATGGATCCTCTTCACTGCTCCAGTCAGATCCAGTGATGTCCATTATCCAGAGACCAGATGACTGCATGATGACTTTAGGCAGTTTAGGATGAGAAATCAATCTTCTACCTTTAAAAATGATCAAAGAGAAAGAGGAAAGACGACAGTATGACAGACTGGCATAATATAACAAGACCACAGCCTTTACAATACACAAAGCCAGCTCTATTTGCAGGTTATGTTGTATCTATGGCAACAGTTCACTAAGAATAACACATCAATACTTTTTATTATTTTTTTTGCCAATAATTTAACAGCTAAATGTTCCTTCTGTGTTTTAGTTTCACAGGTATTTTCTTAATAGAATGTTCTTTTTCTTGTCATGTTTGGAAGAAATTACTAAGAGAGCATCTAGTCACCTTTTAGAGGTCTAATCAACTGTTCTTAAAAAAAAAAAAAAAAAATCAATGCTATTAAAACCACTTTATCATTCAGAAGCCCCAAACACACCTGTAGCCTGTAGACATCTAATATAAAATTAATAACAATGAACTTCACATGACACTATCTCATATTTAGCTATATTATATGGTATAATAGTGTGAGACTGACATAGAGTAAACATGCAAAAATATTTGCCAGATCTTCAGTAAAACAATCTGACCTTCTCCTTCTCTTTTTCTCCATTAATTGTCACTATCTTTCATTTCCATTTGGATCTGAACAACTTGTGGTGTAGTAGGCTTGGAATGAGTATATACAAACAAAGCACAGCAGAACTGTATTTCTTTGCACAGTGGAATAATACCACAGGTGAGTTAATACACAGATTGACTAAAGTAACTTTTCTCTGGATTTCAAATTAGATCCTTACCAACTTGAAAAGTAGCGCATAAGACTTAAGCTATTTATCCCCACAAGGCATACATTTCAAACTCTTTACCTGCTTTAAATCTTTTGCTGTAATGTGATAAATTTTAATTTAGATGGTGAGAGTTTTATACACAACGTATTTACAGGATGGAATTTTATTAACTTTGACATCACCAGATGTTGTATTGTTATAATAACCAAATCAAACTGAAAATTCACATTTTCAATTTAAAAAATCACTTTAGAGACCTGCAACCAAATTCAAAAGATGCAGAGAGCCAGGCCAGATTGCAGAAGAACTTACCAACTGTAAATATCTCACAAACAGTCTCACATAATCCCAGATGAGTATCAAGCCAGTTCCAGCACGGAAAGACCCACTCATTGTCTGAGTCTTGTGATTCCCTGACTGTTATCATCTTGAGGTACATTCCAGCCCCATATCCTTGCCCATCATGTCCTATGATCACTTTTTGCAAATGACTCAGAGAAACAGCTTCCACCAAAAAGGAATCCACCTGCAAAGAAAATTGAAATAATACGACATCTTGGACCTGAATGTGCTTGAACTCAGGGGAAAACAACCTGGATTCAGCAGACGTTATATGCTTGTCTGTTTTATATGGGGGGGTTATTTTGGTAACATTTAACATAACATCTCCCCTCTGAATCTAAGAAAGCACACATTAATTATACCTAACCTTAAATCCCACTCATGATTAACGATGTATTGTAACTTCATCCGATCTTTGGAAAATACGTATTTTATGAATCATTTTACATTTAAAATACATATACATCAGCATTCTGGCAGGTTAAAAATGATGACAATTTTGGTTATAATCAAATTATTTTCAGGGCACTTCCAGTATCAAAAGTATAACATAAATTTAGATTTTAAGGATCATTGAGTTTACTTATGTTAACAGGCCAAAAGAAAATGTAAACTAAACATTTTGTCGCCTTTTTGTTTTTCTTACAAAATGAAAATTACTGCAACAGAAAACTGAATGATTAAGCAAGACAACATGGAGAGAGTTGAGTGAAAGACCATAAACAGGAACTGAAGCAGAATGGAGTAAGAGTAAGAAAAAGGGCATCAGGGGATGAAAAAAAAAAAAAAAAAGATAAATGTGAAACAAAACAGGTTTTCTGTACACAGTCCAGCCTAGGGTCTGGTGGACTTGATTGCAGCTTCTAATGGTCAGCAAAGTTATGAATAACAAGAGTTTAAACAACATCTAGAATTATAATTAATACCATTATCCCAATAAAATATTGACTTAATAGCAGGAACTTACTAAACCAGATGTAAGGACAACTAAAAAGAAGATAATTGCAAATTGATCTCTAATAAAATGTAGTACTTTCAAAGTCCTCTATGTTGCTTGTGCTACTTTTAAAATAAAAATATTGAAGAAGTAGCTTTTCTGTTACTAACATTAAAATTACCTTTGCATGACAAAAATACCAATTTTCTTTTTAACAATAGTCAGGATTTGACAACCAGATTGTAAGTGGAAATCATTAAATTTTTTAATTAATATATTTTAGGAAATAAATCAGAGAATGAAGGTGAAGTAAAATAACTGTAGAGTGCTATTTCTGTACATAGCCATAGCCCTGATATGTTGCAAAAAATTATTTTTAGAAATTCTCTCAGTTTATACTGAATCCGGTTTTTCCTCACCCTATCAAATCATTCCACAGAAATCTAAGACTCTCTAGAAGCAAAATTGTTATGTGCGTTCTCTTCTTTTCTCTTGTCCAAAGTCATTGAGTAAACTTAGTTTAGTGTTTAACTTGGGGCTGAGGTTACAGAAAGCACAGAACTTGTAAGTCTCACAGCAATTTCCTTAACTATTTTTCTATCCATAATTTTTAATTCTATGCTACCCATGCTGTCTTAAATTTGGAATAGAACATAGTGTGATCACAGTTTGTCCTCAGGAATCTGCTTTGTGTTTGCTCATACAGCACTGGAAATGTGCTTGTCCAAAAAAGAAATAACACTGACATCAGTCTGCTGTAAATAGTTGGACAATAAATTCTATTTCCATCTGATGGCCTTTTACAAAGGAGTGACAGTATTTGCGGATGACACCAGGCGGAGTGGTGCAGTTGATACAATAAGAAAAGGATGCTATCAGGAGGGACTAGGACAAGCTTGAGAAGTGTGTCCATGTGAACATACTGAGGTTCAACAAGTCCAAGGTTTTGCACCCAGGTCAGGGCAATCCCAGATATGTGTACAGACTGGGAGAAGAACTCATTGAAAATAGCCCTGCAAAGAGGAATTTTGAAGTCTTGTCAGATGAAAAGCTCAAGATAAACCTGCAGTGTTCGCTTATAGACCAGAAGGCCAACTACATCCTGGGCTGATCCAAAAAGGGAGGGGGGGTTGGCAGCAGGGAGAGCACGGTGATTATCTCCTTCTGGTCAGCCCCTGTGAGGCCTCACACTGAAACCAGCCCTGCGGTCCCCAGCACAAGAAAGATGTGGAATTGATGTAGCAGATGATCAAAGGCTTGAAAGGCACCTCTTCTATGAAGAAAGGCTGAAGGAACTGGGCTTGTTCAGCCTGGAGTAGAGAAGGCTCCAGGAAGACCTCACTGCAGTCTTCCATATTTAAAGGGAGATTATAAACAGGAAGGAGGCTAACTTGAGCAGGCATTAAGTGATGCAGTGTAGTCAGTTGTAGGTCCTGCACATGTAAGACAGCATTTTTGTGCCATTACCTTATTCCTTTGGAATTTCCTTTCTGTTGCTAAAGGTGTATGAAGATTCCTTACACCTGTGTCACCTCTTTTGCCATAAAGGGTGATATAAACGTTTGCAAAGGTTTCTGCTCCCCAGCGGTCACCAGTATGTACAGAGACAACATATTTATGGACTGTTCAAAGAAAAGAAAAAAAAGTACAAATGAAACACTTCATTTAAAAAAGTGTTCTTAAAGAAAAAATCAGTACATATTGTTTAGTAAGACTACTGTTTTCACTTCTGGAACTGCCAAAAAATCTGCTGTACAGTGATTAAAATGGGTTACTCTTTGTGAATGTGATATCTTCAAGCAAAGTGTAATGAAGTCTTTCCATTACTTCCTTAGAAATCCAGTGAAATTGGATTCAGGCAACTCAGACTTACTAGTATCCAGACAAATTCTATCTCAATCTATTTTACCACTCAAGTCTCGAAAAATAAGTCATCTGAGGTTTTTTTTTACTGTTAAAAACTACATAATCTTTGCAGTAGTTAATAATCATCACAGGTCAAAGAATAAACTGCTATGTAAAGTTTATTCAAATTAGGTAGAAGAAACTGATGTAGCATAACCTCTTGATGCATGGTATGAGATATAAGCATAAAAATGTATCAAATGCACATATTAATGCAAGGTGCATGACAGCAACAGCAAAACGTTTTTGCCTCTGTAGTGCTCCTGTATAAACACATTTTCTTCTTTCAATTGATACAGCTAGAATGGATTTTCTTCTGAGAAATATCACTGAGTTGCAGATGTATTCATACTTCAACAAAGAGAATAACCAAAATTTTTCAAATGTCATTTTTAACATACTGTCCTCCCGAACTAACATTCAACTAACTTAAGCCATGGTTTCTTTTAAGGTTGTGAAAAGGTTTGAGATATTCAAGAACTAGAATTTCTGGAACTTCAGTTTTGAAAAGCAGTCTTGTTTCATATCACTTTCATCTCGTGTAACTTCCAACTTTTCTGAACAAATGCAGTGCTTCTGCAGGCCTTCACACTCCAAGAGCACTTACGAATATTCTCTGAAACTCTCAGCATGTCAGAAAAAACACCTTAGGGAAAAACAATGCAAAACTTTTTTGTACAATTGTTCCCATTAGTAACTGAAATTATAAACCAAGTAATCCAACAGCAAATCTACAATGGATCATTTCCATAGCTGTGAACATGTGCTTTAACTTTTAAAAGTATAATTATTTTCTTCAGTTTTGTACACAGAATCGTGCAGAAGGTTTAGCAACTGTGAAGTCCAATCTGCCACTTAACTGGAAAATTAAATTTCTTAAATGGTCAACATTTTTACAGGGTATGTATGAAGACTATTGGGATTGACCCACTGAAGATATCAAATGCTCAACATATGTTATATTCTACATGTGACATTTATTTATTTTCAAGAGGTTAGCAGTGTTCATATCTGCTCAGTGTTTTCACCTGGTAAAGTTTTCTGGTCCTCACTGACTACAGGGAATTCTTTCACCAGCTCCTTGTCTTCTCTGCTAAGAGACAGCCAGCAGTTGCAGTCAAAGTTCAACTCCTGTTTTGTATGTAGCTCTTCTAAATGGAAAGACTTCAAGTGCCAACCCTCAAAGCCTGGCACGTCATCACAGCTGACCCGAATCTTATACACATCTCCCACATCTCCAGTCTCAACCTGCAAAAAACATCAAGAGGAAGAGCATGTTGTCAGGACCGCTTCACTCACAGCAATTTTCTCAGCAGTGTAGAATCCTTTAACTTAATATTAACCCATGGAGAAACTGTGTTAGAGGGTAGGATGAGAGCAATAAGGGAATCTCTCCTTCTCTTCTCCGTGGATGAGACTGCCTCCTTTACTTTATTCTATTTCCATTTCAGTAATGTATAATACTTAAACACTATGGTGAGTTGAGATTAAAATTAATATCATTCAAGCTCATAAAGCAAATGTAACGTGTTAGGATATGACCCTACTGGATAAGGAGAGTGTTAACTTACAATTAAAGCTTCTAATATCAGAAGTCATATTAGATATTAAAATTAATAATAATTACCACAAGCTGAGATCATTTTAACTGAATCCTCACTTACAAAATGTTTGCATTTAAAACAAGAAATTATTTTATAACCACTTCTGAGGAAAAGAGGGATATTTCTGCATAAACTTAAATCATGCAGAAATAAACCTGTAGAACATCACAGCCATTGCTCCTATACAACCTGTGGGAAAACCAATATCTGGTTGCAGACTCTGGGTTTCTGTGAGATCTGTTTAAACCACCCAAAATAGCACTATGGGAATTGGGATTTGCAAAGTGCATTGAATGATCTAATGATTTGTGTGACATTAGCAGCTATACAATAAGACTTTCTAGCCCCAGGAAGTAGAGTGCTGCAGCCTTTCACCAGGCAACGGCAAGAAAGACATGATAGGAAATGAATTTCAAGAAAAACAAAAGACAGAACTATTCTAAAAAAGACATTTATTTATTTATTTTAAATGGATCAAAACTGAAATTGTAGCCTTGTTCTTCCTTTCTACTGCATTTTATTCTCCCAGACCAGTTACGATCTAAGCTTTGATGACTGTTACCAGGAAGTAAGTTCTTTATGCATTCGGTAGAATTTACGCATCACAGGAGAATTAGAGTTAGCCTTATGCAACCATGCTATGGAACCACGAGCCCACTGATCCCTAATACACAGCATGGAGCTCTTAATAGCTTAATTAATTCTGTTACTCAGCATAGCTCTGTTCCTGACAGTTCGTCACTGCTGACCCACCCTTCTTAAAGGTAGTTCATCTGACTTTGCTCACTGGAGACAGACAAGTAGTGAAATATTAGCTACGTTATTCTTATTAGGGAAGAACAGTTAAAAGGCATGGTTTTGTCTTTCTCGGAGAGCATTGACCACCCTCATTAATAAATGTTATGAATAGAAAAAACAGTAAAATGGCAGTGTATGAAGAGGAACAGCTAATTAAAAAGAAATAGCAACCTGCCAAAATCATTTTACGGAAGCTTGAACTGTTTATGAAGTAGAACTTAAGAAATGTGGTAAAGAATTGTACTTGAAAACTTAAAAGGTCCCTTCCAATCACAATTTCTTAAAGCAAGCATCGCAAGATTTTACTATGTCACCCCAGAAAGTGAAGGTTCGAGGCACTGTTCTGTAAGGACCAGCAGCACAACTCTGTGGTGGTCCAGCATCCCCAGCGCTGCAGGGAATCTCGCAGCTCTCAAACTCTACAGCATGTACAATAGCCACCACAGCAGTAATTTTGCATCAAAAAGGGCACCAGATGTGTCCTCTCTTAGAGCCTGGCTTGCCCTGTTTGCCTGTATGCTGTCATACATATTTAAGAATTTAAGGACATTGCTGATAATGTACTGCTGATATGTGAGGAATTATGCATAGTGGATTTACCACATCTTTACATCCTGACTTGATCTCCATCATTGCTCCAGAAACAGGGAAATATGTGGACTGAATATTTTATCAAGAGTTTTTCAATCTTGCTATGCATGCTGCAGATGATATCATTAGCTATGGAATGGTAAGTGGCCTAATTCCTCTTAAAATATGCATTCATCTTTTATTAAACCTAATGGGTACTATCTAGGACTATCAAGATGACAGTGCACAGCTTCTTCACCCATCTAAACTGTGGTCTCTTCACAGGCAACAAAATTATTGCTTCTGGTCTTTCAGAATCAGACTGATTTGTAAAATGATTGTCTGCAGATTTTCTTTCTTGCAGATGGATCTCATGACTATCATACAGCTACTCTAAATGCCACACAGCACTCCATGTGTTTGAAGCAGAAAGCACTAGCAGTCATAATGTCCATGATCATCTGTTGAGGCAAAAAGCATCAAATATTTTCAATTGAACTTATTAGGTATTCCTCCTCTTTTCACATTTATTTGTTAAGGGTTTTTTTTTCCGTGGCTCTGGCTACACTATCCTTTCTGTTTTGCTCCATCATTTTCAGATCATTGTTATTATATCATAATAATCATGGTCCTTTTCTGAGCAATTTAATACGGTCAGTTTCCCTTTGGAATATGATATACTATCTTTGATCCCATAATTGGCTTTTCCTTCCATCAATGCCTATTACTTGATGCAAAATGACCTTCATTGCAGAGACAGAAAGAGAATCCATCACAAAGTATATCTCAATGAATTTCCTCTTTGTGAGTTGGCCAAATGTTTGCAAGAGAACATTAACCTCATTTTTATTCATGATTAAAATTTCCTAATTAATTTATCCACATTTATTCCTTCTGGACAGTTTTATGCAGTACTCCCTACTTGAAATCTGAGCTGAGTTGAATGTGGTTTGTCATATACTAAATAGCAGTGTTTTTCCATTGCACTTTTGAAGGAGAACAGTTCTTACAATCATGATGATGCCTTTGGAAAGCCACTGGGGATTTAAAGCTCTCGGAGAAAGTTAACTGATGAAAATGATTAGAAAATTTCACAATATTTTAAAACTTTTCCTTTTTGAATCAAACAAGGCTTGTCCAAAGTCATAATTCCTAAAGTAATTAAGGTTACGTATAATTTATTGTTTGGGTGCACACTTAAATTCTTTATTGCTTCTCTGTATAAAAAATAATAATTATAATAATAATAACAATTTTTAAAAAAAAGAAAAAAAGAAGAAAAAGAAAAATCTGTGCATAAATGATTCTAGTTATAAAGTATGTTGTCAATGCACCCTAAATTCAGCTGAACAGTTTTCTGTCAGAAACTCCAGAAGTCCTGCTATTGGTTGTCTAGAGCATCATCTCACACTGTGGAGAAAACACAACACATTGCATTATGTAATCTAAGTTTTTCTGTCATCCTCATACTCGTTAAACGAAAACACATTCCACATTCATTGTGTATTTATGAACAGTCCTCCTTGCAGAGCTTTCTGCTTACTGCACTGTCACTCATCCCACACTGCATGTGCAAGTGCTTTGGAGAATTACTGAATAGTTTTAAGGATCCAAATCCCGTGATCTGTCAGTCAGTGTAACTTCGCATTTTACGATTACCTGCATAACGGAAAGTGCAGAGTACAGCAGCACTCTCCAAAGGCATGCTCTGACGAGCTTGCTCTGTAAGCAACCAAGAACCATGCTGAGTACTGGGGGAAATATATATATATATATATACACACACATACTTCACAGATTTTTTCATTCCATTAGAGATCAATAACTGATTTCTGTCAACACTGAAATACCATAAAAAAAAGTAAAAATCTGGGTTCGTACTGTCAATTTACTTACATTTTGCCAATTATTTTTTGATACATTTGTTCATTGCAGCTGGCAAGGTGTCTTGCCACGCTATGTGTCTTCAGTGCCAGAACATCCAAACAATTCAATAACATAGACAAACTCACATATTTCTCAATTAATTTATTATAACTACTTTGTTCTATTTAAATTTATTCTTATTTAAGCAGATCACCCATGCTACCGCTGCTACCTGAAGTCACCAAAACTCAACACCTGCACATGCTGCTATTTTATCTCTTTTAACAAATTATTCTTTGCTCCTGCTACATGCAATTAAACTACACCTGTACACTCACAGGAGTTGGGATGAAAAATTTTGGATCAAATAATCATTCTGAATACGATACACATCTGTGCATATATTTGTATGAGAGCACCTGGAAAATCAGGAATTTACATGCCTTCCTGTCCTCTGTGCGCAGTAAATGAATCTCTGAGATCAAAATTATGTCTATTGTTTCAAAACAAGCATGAGATGCTTATAGCACATAAACTGTTGTTGTTCTTACTGCATTGAGGACAATTCTCTAAGACCAGGTTCCTGGGGAGGTTGAAAAGTCCTTTTACTGCTGCTTGTTGGAAAAACAGCTTGTCCTCTTGGAGATATTATGCTCATGCCTCCTGCCTGCTGTTACAGTGGGAGAACACAAGCAAAGCTTCTGAAAGCCTTAGTAAGAACAAAGGAAAGGAGAGGAAAAAGAAACTGGATTTATTAGCTGAAAAACATGGAGAAGATATTTATGAAGACATCTGAATACCTGGATACATCAGACCTGCTACTTTGACTTCCTTAGAATGCCACAAAAACTGGAAAACACTATAAGCAACGTGAAAAAGAGAAATTTTCACGTCCAATGAACGGTGCTCAAACACTTTCATACAAAGCAACAAAATCAGGGCATAAATAGCTAAGGGAAATACACAGACACAAACCCAAAGCCAATCCAAAGTATGATGAATCATTTAGAAAGAAATTAGATTGGAATTCCAGCATGGTAGATATGGTGTTATGGTACCAAAAATAGAAGAGTATCAGGGACAATCAGAACAGTCACATAACAATACTGGTTTCTCCTGGCACCTCACTCAGTCAGTGAAATTAGGCAATCTTAACAAGCACTACAAGCCTTTTGGGAAATTACTGACAAGTTGAATGCAGCAGAGATCTGCTTTATGCAGTGATGCTTTCCAAAACTCAGCCAGCTGGTGGGGTACCTCCGTAGATAGAATGCTTCTATTGACCTTCAATCTGCACCAACAGCTTGTGAAGCTTTTGTTGTTTGGTGAATTTCTTGCTTTCTAATAAGCAATAGCTTTCTTGTTTTCAGCAAGTGCTATTTATCTTTTCATTTACTCTCTGCAAAATTTCTAAATTGCTTTAGCTTGTTATTTAAATTCAAAAAAAATCAGCTTGGATCTGCTCATTCTGAGGAAGACTTCACAACATTTTCTAAACGTAGCTTTGTCATTGTTTTCAGAATGTTTATTGCAGCCATTGAAAAGCACTTCTGAGCTTTATAAAATTGCCATGAATTGCAAGCTAGTTCTCTCATCTGGCTAACTAGAAGCTGTACTTCAAGCCAACGAACAGAATTTGCAATGATATAGCCTAGCAAGCCAGGTTATAATCTGAACATTAAAAAGATGCCTCAGATGAATGCTCTCAAAGCAGCAGGATGTATGTGAGGTATACAGGTAGTCAGGACTGTGCTAAGGTTGATTTTAACAGTGAACATATATATACTGTTGCCTTAGGGTTCATTGCTCTTTGGTATCCTATGATTATTCAGGAAAACTCACTGCCTGGTGGCTTGAAAGACAGAGGCATTTGGGAGGAGATTGGAGACTGTTTTATGAAGACTGAAATGAAGGAAAGAAAAAGCCACTTATGTCCTCTGGGAATAACATATAATCCTTCTTTCTCAAATAATTGCATATTGGTTTTGTATAAGCTGGAACTCAGGATTCTTTAGAGAATTAAAAACAAAGCAACACACAAGATGAGCTGGTGAATGGTATAAATTACATGAAAGGACCATTTATCTCTCTGATAAATACTGAAAATTCAAAGAGAACACTGCACCTGCCTGTTGTCAAACAGGTCCAGAAGCAGATGACCAAATACGTAAAGTCACATAATTCCATCTTTAGCAATAAATACGTTACATGTAGCAACCAAGCTAGCCTTCCATAAATATAGATCTTTGGATATATATATATTTGGATATATTCCTGGCGAGGAATGTAATTATAAATATAGTACTGTAGTAATAGCACTGTAGAAAGTTGTACTGTATAAATATATTACGACTTACAATGAATTCATCAGTTGCTCTGGGTAGAAAACATACATGTCCTGGGTCTTGTGGTGAAAGCAGTAGCTCATTGCTTTTGCCCTTCGAGCCATAAATCATAAGGGTCCTTTTGCAATTTTGTGGCTCTGGGGAATCTCCATCTGTTTTCACCTGCACTCTCCACTGTTGTGCTAAACAACATAGAAACGGCAAATTTTTAGTATCAGTGGAAGAGAGAAATGAAAGCCTTTGTTATTATTACAACAAAGAATTTAAAGATAGCCATTATAAAAACAGACAGGCACGCCTTCTCTTGAAGATAATTGTAAGTTAAATAAGACTTTACGAAAAAAGCCAACAGTAAAAATGGGTATGCAAGCAGAAAGAAATCCAAAGAAAGAAAGGAAATAAATCTTTGGGTAAGTTTTTGCATTCCTTATTACAAACTCACTGTTTAAATTGCAGTAATTCATTTATCAAGTTTGGGTACTTAAAGTTTTCATATGAAATTTTATGTGATTTATTTGCAAGAACTGCTGGCTAAACACAGCCACTCAAATAGTGAAAACTAAACCACTTTCATAACCTAATTGATCACGTTCAGTATTCTCATGTCAGGTCAGATCATCCATTAGGGCTCAAAATCTGGGGAATTCTGAAGTGTTTTCACTGACATCAATTCATGGATGAGGCTTTCAGACGTTCTTTTTGATAGATTACATTAATAGCAATGTTTGAAAGTCTAGAATGCAGCTCAGAAGCTATAGAAAACTATTGTTTACCTGGTTGTTTGATTCTGCATGGTAAAGGGAACTTAACAGAGGAAGGAAATCAAAACTCCATGTTTAGATTGTGGCTAATACTGTGATGATAAGATAATTTCTCAATGAGATAACAGAGAAGTACTTCATGACTATGCGTAAGCCTACATTGCGATGTGCTGCCAAAATAACTCATAGAATAGGTCTGAAATAAATTGTATGTATGTGATTCTCTTTCTTAAAGCATTATGTGTTTGGTTTTCTTCATACCTTTTGTTTTCCTGCACCTGTCTGGAGGTGACGACTGAATAAAAACTTTATCTGGCTTTTTTGACTTAGGATTTTTCCCTTGATTTTTATTTTGTCTTCTTTAGCTAAGGCTGCTTTCCAACTTGCTATAGAAGCTTTTTTCTCATTTCATGTGACTGCTTCCTCCCTCTTCTGAGCTCAGCTACAAAACAGCAGGCAAATACACATCTCGCAGTCAGTCTGCTGAGTAAAACAGTAGCTGAAAGGGTCCTTCCATCTGAACTCTTTTTTTTGAGGTCAATTCCAAGAATGAGTCAGATATAGTATTATAGAAGACACAGACTTTGCCTAATGAGGAACGTTTGTTGTTTGATATATATATGCCAGCTTTGAATTTTATCTCTTTGTGCCAGGTTGGCATGTGGTACCCTCAGGGTTTCACACTTGGTGAAGTCAAGCACCGTTTGAGCTTCTGCTGTTCCTGAGCACTCTCTGTTTATGAACAGATCCAATTTTTACAAAGACTCCCAACATAGCCCTGAACATCACATCCACTCATGTCTCATTTTGAAGGATTTCCCTGGAACATGGCAGAAGGGAAATTAAGATAATTTTGCATTAACGTGTTTTTCAAGAGAACATTCTCCTTTCTTTTCTCTTCTGCTTTAGGAGAAAGCAAGCCCTAAGTGAAGAGAAAACAAAGACATGTACCTCTTCCTGCTCCAAGAGGCAGCATGCACAGAGAAGGTATTTCAGGCAAGGTGATTTATTGTAAATTATATCCATGATTGTGTTCTTAATTATTATTTCAGAAGTAAGGCTAAGATATCAGCTGGGAGTTTTCCAGGAAATAAATCAGTAGTTAACAGATTTAAAGCCTCTTAGCATCTATGACTGCTTGTACTCCTACATTTGCTTTGAGTGCTTCTACAGCTTGGTAACAGAGCTAACCCAGACTGACTACATTTTCTCTGTTCAGAAAATTCATTTAACCTGCTCATACCAGAGTAAGAAAAAACTATTCTATATATTATATTCTCTTAGATGGAGACTGATAAGGATGGGTACACCAGACAGGAAGCTGATTGCAAACACATTAACTGGGTTCAATGATTTCTATATCTCTTTCCAGGAAATACCAAACTCTTCAGTAACTTCTGAAAATAAGATATCTGAGCATGTCACACAAAAAAGATCACTTTTCCCTGATACCACTGAACAGCATTAGCTTCCTTTCAAATTGATTAGTTCTTCATGGTATTATTTTACTTTCAGCTTATGTGCAAATCCATAGCCCTTTTTTTTTTTTTTGTTTTTTTTGAGATACCAACATGAAATTACTAAAATGAATAGTGGATTGTAAAGAAACTTCAAGGAAAGAAACTCCAAATTTTTCTTTTTTGAAATAATATGGGCAAAGATCTCAATTTATATTATACAGATGTATCCAAAGATACATCAGAAGCATTTGTTGACTTTAAAAAAATTAAATGGAATCAATCATAATAATATCTTCCCATAAATTCTTTTAACCACTAGTTTGGATCCCGTAAAATTCTTTCAATAAAATTGTGAAAACCAAACCTGTAGTGACTTCTACACACAACAAACTGGGCAAGATAAAATATAAAGACAACATTTATTACACAATTCAGAAAATTGGACAAATAAGGTTATTTCTACTTTTGAAATATTGAAAATTTATGTATTGTTGGAGGATTACTACAATTGTTCTTAGGGCATGTTACTGCCCTAAGTTCTTTCTTACTCAAGTGAAGCAGGACAAATCTGCCTGTAATTTAGGAATTCCCTCTTTATTCTTACTCCATTAGCATAAACCTGAAAGGTAGGGAATAACTTCAAAACAAAGGAACTCGTGGGAATTATTTTCTGTTTTCTTATGAGTTTTCTGAGTGCCTTAATACCAACAACCTTTCCCAACATAAAAAAAAATCTAACCTAGAAGTATTTGTTAACTGCACTGTGTTCAATGGTGCTGAATTTTTTGTTGCATTTTATACATCAATCACAAAAGATCACAATATCACAGAGCACCATGCAAACCACACTACAGGAACTCAGCACATTTTAATTGTTTGCAGGATAGACAACATTGCGATATAACATGTTTGTAGTTCTGCTTTGAGAGAATTTTTTTACTAGTCTCATAATGACTTATTTTGACTTATACCTCATAATCTACTTATTTTGAAGCAGAAAAGAGAAAATATAAGAAGGCAGCAGCAAAATTTCCCCACAGTGCAGGAAACTTCTAGAGAGTGATGAAAAGATTCTCAAAATAATTTCATTTGAGAGCTGAAAGCAGCTATCTATCTTCTCTACCAATGTGATCACTTCTTTTTTCTCTTGCCTCAAACATACATGAGGAAGTCACCAGAGGATGAATGAATCTTTTCCTCTACCTGATTTGTCTTGATAATTCTACATATGTACAAATGTTGCTTTTTGATATGTGCTTTTTGTATCTTATTGCCACCAACAGCGTTCACAGGGATCCGGAATAAATGCTTCATTAAAACTGGCACAATGGGAGCCTAGGTGAAAAAGAACTGCTCAGCAGTGACAACTTTCAAAGTCTTCCTTGACTAGGTAGTTATTAGCTTATTAGCCTTCTTCAAAGAGAATGAGATTTCTGACCTTCAGAGTGACTTACAAAATCTTTGATTTTATAACCTTTGCTTTAGACCTGGCCTAAGCATATTGATCATTTATTCAGGTAATCACCAAACAACACTGGATTGTGCCAATCAATTTTTCTAACTTTGCTTGAAACCCACTTGCAGAGGGCAGCTTAGCTTACATACTGTATCATGACAGAAATGCATAAAACATTTAGCTTCTGAGCATTAACACTGCTACTTGCCTCCTATTAAGGAAATGTATTTTATACGGAATGTTTGCACTTCCACCGTGAGTGGGACTGCTTATCACTGCTATATTCTCTGCAAAATGAGGTCATCAGTGCTCCAGATGCTTGAATCTGATGCATTTGCTTTCTCTTCCAAGTCTGTACATCTCCAGAATTTTCTCAAATCAGTACTAGCACCGTACATGCAGAACTGAATACAAGACAGCTCTTCAAATCTCTCATGTTTGTTATCATCCTAAAACCCTCATTCTTTTCACTCGCAATACGTATGGTATCACCATTAGGAAAAAAACAATTTAAAAGTAAACTCTACTGAGATCCACCTTGCTCATCATCTCTTCGACATAACACACAAATAGAACAATCTTTCATTTATCTCAGTTCCTCACTGAAATGATCTCCAAGGTAAAGAAAAATGACTAAAAAGAAACTCAAGTTATGCTGATGCGTACCTAATTAGCAGAAGACCCTCTAAAAATGCTGCTCTTCTTTTCATCTTCATTGCTCAGAACCTCTGATTTCATTCTAATAAACCAGCACACATCCTCTAGATCCTCCTGGACATCTTAACAGTGAGACATTTCCTAAACTAATTAAGAATAACCTCCTTATAATCAATATTGTGTATTACTGTTACTAACATGCACAAACTCTCAGCATCTTTTCATGTCTGCTTTTTCAAAAAGCAAAGATCTGCTGGAAAAAACTTAAATTCATACTAAAATATAGTCTATTTTTAGAACATAAGGTGAAATAAATATTACGGCTGCATTTCAGAAATGTGTGTTGAGTGGAATGCAGAATCCAAATCCAAATTATCTTGTGACAATCAAATCTCTGTGGGAAAATCTTTATTTACCCGAGTTTATCAGTCTCCTTTTGTAAAAAAGTTATCTTGCCATGGAACAATAAAAGTTTTGGCTAAACTGTTTGACTGGATGTAAATGATTTTCTCTGAAGCTGTAACTAGATGGAGATCAGCACTCATGCTACAGAAGGCAAGCCATTGTTTTCAGAGCTAAATGTAAACATTACTTTGTTTACTCTCATTTCTCCCATACTCAGACGCAATTATATAGAATACAAATTTATAGGCAAACGTTAATAAGAAAATTTGTATTCTGTTTCTTTTTTCTGGTGTGAGAGAAACACAGAGATTGTATCTCACGTTCTGAACACTTGGAAGGTCTTAACACATTACAGTGATGAGACTGTTTTTGTAAGTATATCAGCAGACAACTAGCTGGGTAGTTTTTTATTAAAATCTATTAATAATCCAAGCAGATTTAGTCAACTACTACTTTTTTCACTTAAACATTTGGAGTTTAATATTATTTATTTACGGCTACTTTAAGAGTACCTTGATGAACCTTGACCTGAAAATGCTTGCACAATCACTTCACAAGACATTTTTCAACAAACTGATGCTTGCTAGAGGATCCCTATGTATGTCTTACATGACAGTGGCACTGGGATATATAAAATAACACTAAACTCTTTTCTCAGAGAAGTTCTTGTCTGATTTCAAAACAGAATAGTAGAAATGTGAAGAAAACCAAAATGGTTTATGAGCATATTTTCATCAATTACTTATAGTTGCTTATTGCTGTAGATCAGTGTTAGCCAATTTGTATTCTTTTTCTCTCACAGTTGATAATTTACTTACATGATGAGGCCACTTTCTCATATATTTGGTACTTACTACTGATTTGGAGATTGAATTCAAATAGCAAAGACAATGTTGTAGAAAACAACTCTTACCATTAAAGAATGCCATCTCTGGATTGCCAGCTTCTAAAATATTAGCAGAAAAAAACCATGTGAGCAAGCTTAATTATCACTTTTCTTGATATGATTATATTCAAAAAGGATCTTCTGTAATAACTGGGAAGTAAATAGCACTCTATTGTTATAACAAAAAAGATGATCTGTAACAAAATACTCACTTTCAGCAGTTAGCTCCTCCACAGTTTTCCCATCATCTTGATATTCACCTAACCACCTTTCATTGCATAGACAAAAAGAACGAGATTAATAACAACTATCAGTATTGATGATTATCAGCAACTAATCAGACAATTACCTTTGCTCCCTTTTCTATCAAATTATGCCTTTAAAATACCTCCTAAGCCTAATTTTCTTATATATATTCATCAGAGTTAACATTATTTGTACTGGGAGAATCTACTTTGTTCTCAGCAAAAAAATTGGAAATTTCATGATAGTTTGATGAAGCAATATAGCACCTTGGACGAAATACACTATATGACATAATAAGTATTTTCAGGATCAGACATTCAATTGTACATTCAAGTACCACCTGCAGTGGTCAGTTAGATTCATTGTACTTAAAATGATATATAAAACCAGGTCAGCAAGTTTATAGAAATTCTACAGATATGCAGCAATGAACTGAATTTGTCTTTTATCTTTCCTTTTCTTTGATACAGATGAATTTAAGGAGTTGTCCTGTAAAATCACTTACCTGCAAAAACTCATCCATATCTTTCAGTTGCCATTCGTATAATAACACTTTGCAGCCATTAACATTTTTTTAAATAAAAAATTATGTGCTCATTATCATTTTCTATTCTATTGGGTCCATATAGATGTGGCCTTTGTTTAAACCCAAAGATCCACAATATATTTCACTTCTAGTACGTAACAAAAATATGTAATAATGTGTAATGCACAAAGTCTAGACTCCACTGTATTTCAACTATGGTTGCAATAAATAGCTCAATTAACTTTTGTAAACTCTTTCCACATTCACTGCTAAGAAGGAAAAAAAAAAAAAACATTAGCATTTTCTAAAAATAGAAAGCAGATTTTGACACTTTGGCAGCACACTTACATTGCACAAACAATGTCATTCCTTTAGTTCTCTATTTAATAATCTTAATTTATTTTTTTCTAAGAGCTTAATGATTCCCTTTTGACATAGCAGTTTTATACAGCTCTGATGTGCTCATTAAGTTCCTTAAGTCTTACAAAAGCTCCCTGACATTAAGGAAACAATTGCCTCATTTGACTCCCCTTCCGATAGCCATATTCAGTGCATACCAAAAGACATACTAAGACAAGAACCTGATCATCAGAACAATACTCAACAGGAGAAAACGGGTATTAGGTAATAATTTCTAGGAACTTTGCAAACTGAAACTGTTGCTTTGTGGTATTATTTTGTAAACAGGAAGCATTCTTAAAGAAGCATCTGTATTGAACTGCAAAAGACTTTCACAATTATAATGTACAGTTCCCAAAATAACATGGAAATCACTTCAGCAGTATAGCCTAAACTCACAAGTTCTGGAAACCATGTATACCAGTGTCATGGTTCTACGTTTTGTTTTTGTTTTTGGGTTCCAGTATTCCACATCAAAACATCATGAAGTGTACGGGGCATTAAAGTGTCACTGCCCCAATCCCAGCTACCTATCCCTGTACATTACAGCAGTCACGGGATCTGGCCCTTCCGGGTGGGGGGGCGCTCTCTTGCTGCCTGGCAGTGGGTGCTGGAGGTGCTTTCCTAGCCGTTCCAAGCTTTTCAGGTTTGACTCGGTCCCGGGAACTCTCTCTCTCATCTTGTCTGATTTATTAATCTCAATTTCAATTAAATTGTATATATTGTGTTATCTTGTATTCCGATATTATAGTAAAATAAGTTTTCCTCCATAGATTGTTGCCACTGCTCTTTTCCTCCCTTCCTTCCTTCTCATTTTTGTGGGACTGGGTGGGGGGGGAGGGCAAAGGCCTGTCACCCCTGTCACGGGCATAGATTGATCTGGTCAACTCCGTGACAGAATTTATAGCTAGATTTAAATTATAATTCTTCACATTATTTCTTTTGTATTGAATATACAAATGCAGAGGTAACACAAACAAATTCTTACTTTTGTATGCTCATCTATTTAATATTTTTTTCTATTTTAGTCATGTGATTCAACATACTGACAGCAGCTAAGAGTTCAGGTTGCAGTTGGCTCAGGTAATAAAATATTTAGAACAGGCTATTAAGTAATTGTTAGAACTGAAAGTCAGGCATTTTCCAATCTTGCACATGACAGTAAAATTCTAGACCTAGTTATACACAGAAATAGTGATTTATCAAATACAGAAATATTTTACGTCTTCTATAGGTAGAAAGTTAAAGGCTTTCTAAAGATTTGTGGAATGCATACAAGGTTTTAAGCAACCAAGGGAGATGCACTGACCAAAATCAATACATCTAGATCTTTTCACATAATAGTTTTCATAAAGGCAAGAACTGAAACCTCAGTTATTTTCATGTGGTCTCTGTATAATTGAAATAAAGGAAATATTAATGCACCTTTTTGCTTGTTTTGGGCTTCTTTGCATTAGCAAATTCTTTGCATTCTCCTTCCCCTACCAACCCAGCAAACTTCAGCTTCGCCAGCAAAATTTTGCATTCCTAGTCCTTTGAGAAACTCTAGGGCATTGCTCATATATCTAAGCTGTGTGCACGTGCCTGTTCTGAAGAATTTTTCCCCAGGTTGCCAAGAGTATAATGAACTAATTCTGTTTTGCCACGAATGACATACCTGTTACAAGGAAATACAACCTCTTTCCCTTCCTTTCCTTCTTTATAGTTAATAACAATCTTGTCCAAGAACCATCCATTACCTGTGTTGAAATAACAAAAGTTTATCATCTGAAATAATGCACTTGTTTAAATAATAACAATAATAATAATAATAATAATAATATAGAAAAAAAAATGGCCAAGATGATATTTCTCATCAGAAAAACAGTTCCCATTAGGACAGAGTTCAACTAAATGAGTAAATTAACACAATGAAAGCTATATTATTCTCTGTCTATTGCAAGATCTACAATGTTGACTATTCTCCATCTTGCACTGTTGTAATTTTAAGGGGGAATGGAATTTTTTGTTTTGCTTGGAGACAAGCATTTGCATATGTCTGTGAACTGCCAACACCATTCACATCCCAGCCTACATCTTTTTATTCCTTGTGATCAGGTACAAGAACATTAGGACAAATCTGCTTATGCAGTTATGAGAGATCTGCATGACGGCTAGATTATTTGGTCCTTTGTGAGTGAAGTTATTCTACATAACAGTATTAATTAAAAGATCATTCATATCTACTGCTTCCATTTGCATGTGCTCTTACTTAGCTTCTGAAAATTATATGCCTTAGATTTTACAGTATATGTTTATTTGCATAAACTACAAAGCCAAAATATACGTAAGTCTGCATGAACATTCGATTAACAATTCTGATATAAGCAAATGTTAAAAGCAAACAGAAGGTGTTCTACTGAATATGCGGCAAGCCTCCTCAAAAAGCTTTTCAAATTTCCATTTTAAAAGTCTATATTTCAAGGGTATACTTTTGTTTATTTTAGTCTCTGTAAAGAGAAGAAAGAGCCTTATTTACAGAATTTTTTTTAATATGTAATATAATAATCATCATTGAAGTCTCTTTTTGCCATCCTGCCCAATGAAATAGAATGAAAAAATTTCTTTTGATCTTGCAACAGCAACATTTTAAATTTATATAGTATTTAAATTACAAAGCATCTAAGCACTTTATAGTATCCCCATGTAATTTAATCACCTTCTACTCAAAAGTTTCTGGGAGGTCAGAAAAGTCACTTTTACCAGCAAAGCTATGTAAGTTTTAACACACTTTTAGGTTCTATAAAATCTGTAAATATTAGTATTTTAAGTAGAGAAAAGCAAAACAGAACAGAAATTCCTAGGCTATATTTTCAAGTAATAAATACATTCATCAGCACAAGAGTAAGACTGAGGTATGACTGCTACTGGCCTACTACACTGACAGGAAAAAATGCTTAAGAACTTGATTTTACAGAAGAAATAGCATTTCCCATTAATTAATAGACAGGACATTGTTCCAGTCTTGCTTTTGTTTGCTTGCTTGTTTGTTTTCTTTTTCACAGAGCTGTATCTCTGCCAGATAGAAAAAAAATAGGACTGGCAGGCAAAGTGTTTAAAATTTTCATTGATAAAAAGCATGTATCAGCAAACACAGTAAAACTGTGCAAGAAAATTATTAATAATCTTCTTATTATATCAGTTTTCCCTTTCTTTTCCACATTCTATTGCACTGACTTTTGAATCTACAGTGTACATGTGTAGACTCATATAGTGGTTATATATATGTGTGTGTGTGTGTGTGTGTATATTGGTTTCTCTTAAAGATCATCATTATAAATGATTCTGTGACTCCATGATTCTATGTGATCAAAGGCTCATCTCTTCTCACAGAAACACAGAAGAAGTTGATATATTGGAATACAAGTACTTATTCTGACATGGTTCCTCACAGGGCTGTTTCAGGAGAACTATCAGCCTCAGTTTCCTGATGAAAACCATGAAACCCATCCAATGAGTCAGTGGCAGAGGCACAGATGCTCAGAGCACCTTTTAGACTAGCAGGCACTTCTGCCTACAGAAGTATTGGACTTATCACGGCACTCCAAGAAAGGAGCCTATCCCATGTGCATGTGTAGGTCTCAGCAGCAGCAAATGGATTCACACAACAGGTTGCAGGGCTCCATGTATTATCCTAAATGAAGGAGAGCACCTGTAGGTCAGGGTGTGTTATCTTGCATGCATCAAGATGGACTAAGAGAGTAGGTGAAGTGGCCTGGAGACCAGGGATGTGAATTGATGACCTTCTAGGAACCAGGAAGTCTGTGCCAACTGACAGCGAGGCTGCTGAATGTAAGGGATTGCCTGAGAGCCATGTGTGTGTCTAGGTGTGTTTCTATTTACTGGAGGGATCCAGAGTCCGCGGATCTAGAGAAATGTCTGCATGTGCTTGGGGATCTGGATCTGTACTGGCAGCTGTGTGAGCCTCAGAGTCTGACTGGCCCAGATGCCAGCAGCTGAGGAGAGTGAGGATCCAGAGTCACTACTGGGCAGACTGAGCATCTAAGACCAGTTACTAGGTACCTTATATATACATATATATAATACGGTTATATCTACAAACCACCATTCTGATCAGTTGGAGAAGGGAATGGGCTGAGGCCATTGGTCCTGTTTATGCCTGTGTGAGTGCTGAGTCTCTGTTGGCACTAACATGGCTGGCCATTGGAACATGAACTGAGTTTTGCTAATAACAGGACAGGGGTAACAACTGCCGTGTTCATGCTGTTCTTTTAAATCACTTCCAATAACTATCCTAGTGACTGGTACAGTTCTCCTCAAAAGCTGTTTTCAAATACCCTGTTTTCACAGTGGCTACACTCCTCAAAACTTACCATTGGTTTCACAAGGTATTGCATGAGTCATACCACTGTTAGCAGTGTTATTGAAGCAGAACAACATTAAAGAACAACACTGCACTGTGCTAGGGTCCAAATACTGACACTGCAAAAGCTATGTTTCCAAAAGCACATAAACCAGATGATTACAAGAACATTTGCCAGCCATGAGAAGAAACCTGCAAAAAAATGACTATGACCCTGATCCTAAACCTTACAGAGGTCTCTCTCCTACCCTAAAGAGAGCATATATTTCACGATCCTGCCAAGATAGTTCCCAAATTCAGATTAAAGACCTTCTGCCCTATCATTCAAGCAGGTGATACAATCAGAACAGTGGATAGCCCCATCTCTAATGGAACACTCATTCCTCCTTCTCACTCACAAATGACAGTTTCTGTAGATGGCCACTCTTCTGACTTATTAGAGTATTCTAGCTCTCATCCACTGCCTTACCCCACTTCCACTCACCTCAGGCTTATTTCAGATTAGTATGAGACGAATTCAAAAGAAACTTGTGAAATCTGTCTGTACTGAGTACAATCAACAATTTTAATTACCTAGGCATAAATGTTATCAAATAGGGAATTCAATCCATGCTCCTGTTTAGATCATTCTTCAATTAGAGAGATTTTGAAACCTGTTTGAAATCTAGATTTGTAATATTGATCCTGTGATATAGCTGTGATGCCTATTATGGAAGAAGTGAGGGAAGAGATGGAGAATATACTATGTGTACTGGGGAACAGAGCGAAGGTAGACTCTGTCACACTGCCTTTTCAGTTATGTTCTAGGATATGTTCAGTTATATTCTAGGATACGGAACACTCAGGTACAATCATCTGTATTGCCGAAGACAGTAAAATCTAGAAAATTACAAAGATTTGAGTATCAGCTTTACACCCTACAGCGTGGCCAAACACTAAGGCTACTTCAGTAATAGTCACAAGTCTGCTCAGTGCCTTGGACAGCACAGTCACCATACTGGGCACTGCTTGAGGTCGTTTCAGAAGAGAGTGAAGGTTTTTCCTGATCTAGTATCAAACATAGCCTTGAGCAGCTTTAAAAACATTTCTGTATTTCTAAAAGGGGGAAATGATTTCAAAGGGGAATTTAAGGGTTTTAAACTAAGACAGAGGAGATTTAGGTTAGATATTAGTTTTTCACACAAAGGGTGGTACGCACTGGAACAGGTTGCCCAAGGAGGTTGTGGATGCCCCATCCCTGGAGGCATTCAAGGCCAGGCTGGATGTGGTTCTGGGTAGCCTGGTCTGGTGGCTGTCAAGCCTGCACATAGCAGGGGGGTTGAAACTCGATGATCTTAGAGGTCCTTTTCAACCCAGGCCACTCTGTGATTCTATAAAAAGTGTCTCTTCATACCTATTAACCTGGAAACATTTTTGCAGTATTTACATCTCCAATACTTTTAAATACCAGCCTTCTCTTCAATGACATCATTCCAGAGATGTGCAACTGAAGGGCCTATATCAAAAAATATTCTCTATGCAAAATTCTTTTTTCTGAAAACATTACAAGACGAGTGCAATGCCAGATAATGGAGCAGGTCCACATTGACTTACACAGATTAAATTAATAACGACATCTACTCCCATTACCCAAAGTAGCAAAGAAATAAGGCTATAGCTATTCAAATTTGATTGGTAGTGAAGCAGATGCTGAATATCTTTATTTCTATTCCATTTGGTCTTTACTCTGTCTAATGAAAGATTATTTCACTTTTGTAAGCAACATTTTCATGAATTTTTAATATGCAAATGAATGGTGTTCTGTTATAAATAAACTTGAAAATGAAGTGGATTATTTGACATTAAATCTGTTTCCTCTTTACTGACTATTACCACTGTTTTTCACCATCCCATCACTGTGATTGCTCTGCAGGAAGACTTTTTATCACTGTAAGACCTTCTGTCCCAATCTGAATGTAGGATGCAATATAAATAACGTGTTATGTTTAAAAAGGACTTGAAAAGAGACTGGTCTCTAGGAAGTTAAATCCTACCTGGACCAGTTCCATCATGGCTAATCAGAACTTTCTCCAAGTCTCCAAGTGAGACAGCCTTTATGAAGAAAATATCCATCTGTGGAAACATACAAGGAAAATAACAAAGGTCACAATCACAGCTATCATTTTAAGAGTATAGTCATTTATTTTTTTTCCTTTTGCAAAATAAATATGGGTTTCTTATGTTGGTCTTGGCCAGATAGGACAAATGTATGAAAATTTTTCAAGGTGAAGAGCACCTTAAAAAATATTCCACAGAATAGCATTTGATTCCTTTGATGTGACACAATGATTAAATGCGAAGAATGCTTTGGTCATCTTTACAGCTCTTTCTGCCTCACAAAGAATGGAAAAACTCTTGGGAATAAGGATTTAGAGGTTGATTCTAAAATTCATAATGATGTATTCAGGAGAACAAAAATGGTATTTTTACTATGTTATGCATATGTCTAATATAAATAACAAGCATTACATAAATTCTACTATTCAGTGCTTTTAGAAAAGATTTTTTTTTCCAAAATCAACAGATAAGTATTATTCACATCATGTAATTCTGTATGTAGCATTGAATAAAGAAAATCTATGAGAAAGCAGCAAGCTACTTATATTAAAATAACTGAAAAGATATTTACACATGTTGAAGAAACAGTTTGCAAGCCATAATTTACTCTTATTGATCAGAACTAGCACTGATTTTACTTCACCTGTCCATGTTGAAACTTTACTTTATTGTTCTTAGATCTATGGAGCTTCCTTTTGCCAGCATCTCCTCTTGTCCCAATAAGATTGATATAAACATTAAAATCTGTTTCAGCACCAAGTTTAGCACCTGTGTGAACATGGATCTCATACACAAGCACTAGAAGAAGAAAAAGCTTGAAATTATCCTTATAGTTCATACAAGATTCAAAACCTTTCTCAACAAAGTTTGGCCAGAAGACCACAAGTTTGTAAATAGTAACAGCTATCCATATGTCTGTCCCCTGTAGGTTCAAGCCTCGTAATTCTCGACACACAAAAAACCCTGAAAATACTGAACTTTGCATTTATGCTGAGTATAGGAGTCCATCGGCACAAAGCAGTCTATCTAGTAAAAGTTCCCTTGTGCTCCATTTTCTTCTCTCGTTCTATGTTTAGTATTCATGATTTCAGGGCATAATTTGCAAAATCATTCTTGCCAAGTTATCTGGAGACTTGTTCCTTAGGCGTGCTCTCAGACAATGGTTACATTTCACTGGTACCAAGACATTGTCAACCTCCAGATTTGTGTAAAACAGAATTTTGTGATGCGTAACCTTAATATGACAAGAATAGTAAGATCATGAATCTCAGTAATTTTAGATTTTCACCTCACACACAATGGTGAACAAGAACATGAATGGGTTTCCTCGTTATAAAAGGTGGACACCCAACCTGCTTTTGAAGGTTTCATCATTTATCACTAGTGGATGCTAACTCTTTTAAAGAAAGCTTTGAATTAAAAGATACTTACAACTTTTTAATTTCTCTTGTTCTAGAAAAAAAAAAGTCTTACAGATAAAAAAATATCTTCAAGGAATTAAGTCATATAACTCAGAGTTACTATATTAATGTATTTTTCACCACAGTAATATAACTGCTTACCAAATAAGCATACTTACATTAAAAATAACTAATTGTAATAATTACATACTATTATATTTCATGCTTTTTTTCCTCACTCTGACTTACAAAAACATTCCTATTTACATTTTAATGGCAATTTTTCCATGCAATGTGTCTGCTCTATTCACAGCTGGTCACTTCTGCTTCTATCTAGTAAATCATAGAGGAAATTACTGTTTCAATAATGGAAAATTTTATAGCACTTTTGAAATAAAGAAAGGCAGTGACAGTCCTAACAACACTACCTTTAAGAGGGAACTAGGTTGAAAACAGTTGAAGCTTGATACTGGAAAAAAAATCCTACAAATATTTAAGCTGTATTACTCTTACACTACCAAATAGTAGAATCATGCATTTTCTATAAGTTTTTCATTCACTGAACCCCATGGCAACTTATAAGACTTAAACATCATACCACTGAACGAGTAATTTCTGATTCCCAGCAGAATATTTAAGGAAGTAGTAAAATAATATGGCAAGCACTCAAGGGCAGAAAATACCCTCAGATGTATTCAAAAGCAGGTAGGAAATGTTGAGGACAGTATGCTTAAGAAATTAGAAAACTTTTAATTCATATGAAATAATCCTGAACTAGAAAGGATACTGTCTCCAACTCAATGCCACTATTACAACTGCGACTCAAAATTGCAGGAAAGTGCCCTGATCAATTTTATTATTTTCCACACTTCCAACCATTCACTGTAGCTCTCACATCCCTGCATTACTGCATCACCAGATAGACGGAGATATGGATAATCTCCACAATACACATTTTCAAAAAACAGTCTTAAGGTTTCTCACAGAGCACATGGTATTTAACAAAAAAAAAAAAAAAAAAAAAAAAAAAAAAAAAAAAAAGGGAGGTGTGGCTAGCAAGTAACAAAAAGAAATGGAGCTATTAATTTGCATAGTTATGTATTCAAATGTCATTTTATATCGTAGAGTTTTTGACTCATAAAACTACAGAATAACTCAATTTTGAAGGGGCTCACAAGGATCATTGAGTTCAACTCCTGGCTCCACACAGAATCACATAAAAATCAAACCCTATATGTGAAACTATTGCCCAAACACTTCTGGACCTCCAGCACTCAGGGCTGTGCCCACTGCATGGGCAGCCTGCTCCCCCCCCCCCCCCCCCACCCTCTGGTGCAGACCTTTTCTGTAACCCCCAGCTCCCCTCCCCTGATGCAACTCCATGCCGTTCCCTCAGGCCCTGTCACTGTCACACAGAGCAGAGCTCAGAGCTGCCTCTCTGCTCCCCGTGAGGAGCTGCAGCCACCATCAGGCATCCCCTCAGCTCCTCTGCTCTGGGCTGAGCAAACCCAGGGACCTCAGACGCTTCTCATACACCTCAACCTCTAGACTCTTCCTCATGTACACAGCCCTCCTCTGGTGACTCTTAAATAGCTTTATGTCCTTCTTATGTCGAGGTGCCCAAAACTACACACAGTGCTCAAGGTGATGCCAAGTACTCTTAACACTTTATCATTACTTTTGCTATATTCATACTGCATATAGTTCAATAACAGGAGGGTACTTGACGATTAAGACACTATTCAAAGAACAGAGAACAATGGGTGACAATATGCAATGAAAGGAAACATTCTAGAAAGCAAAGAGTCACAATGATCATGAACGGGACAAAATCTTTTCAGGGAGTGGGGAAGGTGAGAGATCACATTTCCAAAAAAAAAAAAAAAAAAACCCTAAAGATTATATTCAGTATTGCCATCCATTTTAATAACAGAGCTAGACTACCTGAGGAGGAAGGCACCATGGATCAGCATGAAGTCTCCTTCATGCTTTTATGTTCTTACATTGTCATTCTGAAAAAGGAAAGTATCAGTGGGAGCCAAGTAAAAGGGTTAAGCTAAGGGAAGACTGACTATGCTATGACTGTTTATACACAAAAATTGGTTTCTATATTATTTATACCTACAAGTAATTCCCACGATCAAAACTGTAAGACTTCCATAATGGTAACTGCTCTGTTAAAGCATAGTCAAGGCTATTTTAATAAACCCCTTCACAATAAATGATTAATAAAAGAGAATACAAATGATTTTTTTCCTTTCTGGAGGGACACCAAACCAAATGGATTAAGTACAGGAAATACCAGAACAGAAGAGACACTCAATTTTTTTTTTTTTTTTAAAAAAAAAAAAAAAAAAAAAAACACAAAAAAAAACACCATGGAACACAACACAAAGATACTAGAAGCTAAATAAATGACAGATCCTTTTGTAGCTCTGCACTTCTCTTTGGTAACCAGAGAGATTATAAATAGACTAAATAATTTAGTCTGAAGTAGAAAACATGTACATGTTGAAATGTAAAGAACAGAAAAATATTTTCCATTTTCCTTGCATCTATACATCTCTCACCATCTGGAGAAAGTTAGATCTGACATTTATTTAGGCTACACAATCTGTATTATTTAGAAAGAACCTCCTTCTCAACAAAAAGACCAGATTATACTTCAATTTTTTATATAAATTAACAATACTCTATGAATTAGGGTGCTGTATTAGGATAATAAATGGAATGCTCCTTTACCTTAGCTTGTCTGTATGTTCACACATTTTATAGGAAACTCACAGTTAAAAATAATAATAATAATAATAACAACAACAATAAAATGCAAGGAAAATATTATTCAAAAATGTCCTGTACATCCCACTACAGAAAAGTGTTTGGAATAAGATAAGCTTTCACTAAATAGACTGCATAGGTTAGATATTTTCTCTGCAAATGGCAACGTAGGTTACAGAGTAACTAAACCAGATGCAATGTCTCCAAACTGTGAAGTAGTTCCTCTGTATCGCAGAATAGCTACAAAAGAGTGTTAATGGCTACTGAGTAGGGATTGCTTAAATATAACGACAATATATGCCACTATATAACAGATAAGGCAAGGCATAGCAGCTGTTTGATGAACACTTAAGACAGATACAACCAAGACTGGAGAACAAACCTATCAGCTGAATGCACTGCTGAGATAGCAAGACTCACCATATGTGAAATTTGCTTGTTTGTAGTTTTCTGTTCATTATTTGTTGTGTGTGTATGGCAAAACAAAAAAATCTTAGAAAGTATGTTCAGCCTCTGTGTCTGATTTCATTTCCTTTGAGAAACTGATCTACTCTAAGGCCCTCACTGTCACAACATCTGAAATAGAGACATGCTTCACAGCAGTAAGAAAAAGCAATCACGCAATTTTGAGAATTACAGCTCTATGACCTGATCGTCTTCTCTGCAGCGGCATTTTCGTTACACAATATTCTACTGATTTAATGAAACTACATCAACAGAAAACTGAGATGGCAAAAAATAGAGGTAGAAAAAAAGATATAAAATAGGCAGAAAAAAAAAAAAGAAATAAAAAGGTGAATAATATAAAGACAACTATTGAACAGAAGTCATGAAATACTACTTCAGCATTCAAAGGGACCTGTTAGACTCACATTTAGGCAGTTCTATCTAATGTGGGGCATATCAGAGTGATAGAACAAACATCCTGAAAAATGCAATAAGTTTGATAAAGGATATAAGAGGATTAATTAACACAGAATGGCTGGAGCAAATCTCAGGTAGTACTCACTAGAAAATAAAGTGACCTTCTGGACAGTAAGAGATTGAGATTTATAAGTTCCTAAAATGGTTGATTAAGACAAGCTTAATAATCAAACAGAAAACTCTGAGACATGGATGCACAGATGAAAAAGTTGAAAGAAGGGAGAGAAAATGTTTTCAGATGGAGGTGGTGAGTTCTAAATGGTTGTACAAAAGATAGACACCAAATCAATAGAACTATGCTTAAAAATGGCATAGGTGCTTAATACCAAAAGGAGTATAAGAGTTACTGAGCAGTCAGTGTATAAATTTCAAATCTATATACTCTTGGTCTGTAAAAACACACTACTGCTACTGTCTGAGATATTATCTTGAGACTTCTAGTGTTTCGTTATGTCTCAACTCCAGCTTCTGGCTTCTATCAATAACATTTTCATGAACATGAACTACCTGGACAAAAGTGAGAAAGAAAGGAAGTTCTGTTTCTATGGTCATGAAGTAAATGTGAACTAAGGGCGTATGAAGCCAAGAAAATACAAATTAAAGAACCTTTTTTTTTTTTTTTTTTTTTTTTTTTTTCAGATTTCTAATTCTGGGCACCTGAATCAAGGTTTCCAGTGTATAGGATAAGGTATATTTCTGATCATTCACCAATGGCAAGAGTTAGTTTGACCTCCAATCTGTAAGCACAGAATATATCTCTCATTTCCTTCTGAAGAAGTGATATGCAGAATTCAGTCACAAGCAGCAAAATTTGTTCTGCATTAGAGACTAAATAAATATTTTGGTATGTTTTGAGAAGAGAAAATAATAATCATATTAAGGTTGAAGAAGAATTTATCAGTGAGAATAACAGAAAAGCTTTCATGGCTGAAATATTTGTCTTTTCATGTTGACTTAATACATGTTACTGACCTACTGTTATTTCTTTCCACAGTAATTTTAACAAAGGAGTCATTAATTTAAAGTTCCATTTAAGAGTAGAGGAATTTCAGAGATATAGAATTATCACATTATTCATACACTGAATAGGTTTCCTCCATATGGCAGCTGAGCCCAATGACACTGTTGTGCATATTAGTTTGAGTCAAGAAACTGAATTTCCTGATAGGCCCAGGGAATTCTTGCTTTCTTGCTTGCTGATTTTAGAGCAAAATAATAGATTCTTTTTGGATGAAACTAAACCAGAGGATACATTCCAGGAAAACAATGAAGATGATCTTGCCAGAAATTGGCAATATGTCCAATTGGCAATCAGAACGAGCCCAGACTTGCTTCCCATTTAGAGCACATGATGAGGCCTCTGGTTTCTTAGCTCACTGAGTTTTTAACACGTACTGCTTCACTGCACGAATCCACTACTGTCAGTCTGCCAGTACAAACAGACAAACTGGCCAAAGAGCACAAAACACAGAGAGACAGTAATTGCTGTACAACGTTAAAATTGTTGGACTGTTGCTATCCAGTCCTTATCTAAGAATGGTGATCCAATATGTCAGGACAATGCAACAGGGTAACGGCCTGGACTCTTTGCTTCCCTATGATATTCCTGCTTTAATTAAATTATCATTTTACTTTGATTCATTAAACAGAAAGACTGAAGCTCTGTCATAGAATTTTATCATTTAGTACTTGCCACCTGATCTGCAGGCAGGAGGGTAAAACGTGGATTGGCGCAGCATTAAGTTTAAAACAGTACAAATTCTTAATGGCTGATAGTGTTTGAGAGGTACTGTCTTCCCCAGAAGTGAAGCATAGACTTTTTGAGGAGTTATAAATACATAAACCCTATCAACTGAAGACATTTCAATTACAATTACAGAATCTGAGTTTCTAATATCTGCTTTCATTTACTCCTGGTATTTAGAGCAATACTGTAAAAACCACATATGGAAAATTTTGAGTAATTTAATAGATGTTATTATTCTAAGGATCTAGCACTGGAAATTCAAGCTAGATTCTTGCATGTGAATAAGGTCTTTCCATGTTCAGCCTCAGTACTTAGGTATATAAACATAAGATATATGTAGGGAAAGGTTCTGCTGTTGTCTATTCATTGTAGCGGTAAGAACCATGAGGGGGCTTTTCAGAAGCTGCCTCATGCCAATGGAGGAGAAATGCAGATTGAAATTTTTTGTTTGAACATAAGCTATTCTCAAGTTTTGGGGATAAGAAAATATGCCAGTGGTGTTTTTCTTTTGCTTGCTTTTGAGCAGGAGGAAGAAGGGGAAAAGGTGTTTGGAACCTCTGGCCTCACTCCCAGCCACAGTCCTAGGCTTTTGCACAACATTTACAGCACATCCCTAGAGTGGGTTGACACACGTGGGATAATGTCTGCAGTGAGCTGTCAGCTGCGATACTGAAGTGCCACAGCCTCAAATAATAGCCACAGATATACAGCCATATTTCAGACATAGATTCTCAAACTACCCAAGTAGACCAATGATCAGATCTTTCTTCCACCACCAGATTTTGCTTCCACCACTAGAAGACCAGCTGACTCAGAAGAAAGAAGAAAAAGAAAGAAGAAAAAGAAAGCTAGCAAGCTGTGTGATGCAGATAAAAGAACCTAACAGAAAAAAATTTCTGAACTATTGTCAGGATTTCACAGCCTCAGCAATCTTCATCTTGAGGAGCACAGAGAAGATAATATTCTTCAGAGCATTTCAACTTCAAAAAAAGCACATTTGCTAATCAGTTTTACAATAGGAAAGAGAACCCTAGCTATTTACATAAGTAGTCAGTGCCTCCTGAATCATCAAACATGGATACAAATTTAGTAGAGATAACGCTCAAGTCATTACTATTTGCTTCGGTCATCTTTTGCGCCATTTCAGGCAGTCAGCACATCCTGACCTCTTTCTGCATTTGCGTGCATATTTTCCTTAGTGGAAAATAAGTCTAAATCTTCTAAGCTGGAATTTTTCCTGCCTAAGCCTCAATACTTGTTTTCTCTTTCAAATCAGTACAGTATTCCATCAGTTACACAGATTCCCATTTGAAGTTTATAGCCACATAAACAGTAAGAAAAGTCAAAATGTCTTGTATCATGCATCCCCTAACATCAAAAGTTCAGCCCTATCTGGAGACAATCAATTCTCCATGTTAAGTTGTATGTAAGGGCCATCTGCACACACACAGGAGTGCAGGCAGTTGGATCCCAAATAGCACCCTACTCTGTCTTCTCCCAGGCCTATCACAAAAGCCATCAGCCCATCTGCACAAGCATGGGGGCGCAAGTGCAGATAGGAACTCATATTAAGGACTCAGACGTATTGACACCTTGCCTGATCCCCTCTCAGGGCTGTCCCAGGACAGCCTCAGCCCCAGTGTCCAGGTGTGAAACCCATGACCATGAGTCAGAGCATCTTTCCGGGAGAAAAAGATGAGACTGCTGGGTGTGGAGCAAAATACGGGATTCCCCTAACACTGCTATGTTGCCATGATGCTATAAAGCTAAGCCAAAAGTATCCAATATAAACCTTTCAACTTATTTTCATAGAGTGAAATTTAAGTGTTTACCAAGTTCTGAACATAATGACCAAATTCCAATGCCCATAACTTGGAAAACTGTTGAGCAATTTTTGCTTAGTTTGGTAAACCAAAAACCAATGTCTGGAACTGCTAGAAAAAGTGAGATTAGGTGGAGAAATAATCAAAAGAATTATGATGGAGTAGACTTCCAAGGATCACCTAGTTCAACAACATGCTCCAGTCAGTTAAATAAAAGGTCTCAGAATCTGGAAGTAAATCAGTTGAAGAAAAAAAGCTAGGGAAAAAACAAACAAACAAACAAACAAAAAGCACAAAAACAATAAATCAAAAATCAGCTCCATAGTTTTAGGACTTTGTAAGGTAGGTAGTAGAGTTTGGTTGGTTGAAGTGGACAAAAAAGATGGATAAGGGAAAAATTACACTTTCTTCTAAGGAATAAGTTGAGTAATAACAAGTTAAACAGTAAAATTAGAAGAAAAAAAAAGCTGAGCTAAATTTATATTAATTTATCTTATATTTATAACTTTATTTAACATTTTTAGCACAAGATTTTCATAGTTAAGTAAATGTATTACTACTAGAAGATACTAAATTGATTTGAAAATATGGGACATAAATTACTAAATCATATCAGATTATTATTAAACAATAAGTAGTACATCATTTGTTCTGCTGGAGAAAATGACTTGATGTATAATCAATGGATATCAAGATGTTACAATCACAAATAAACAAGAGAGTTAGGTGAAGTGGACTATGATAACAAGAGAGAATAAATGGAAGGCTTACACTTATGCTGGGCTCACCACAAAACACCAGAAGGAGGGAGCTCCAGACGAGATCCTTCCTCACTGGTAGCCAGCTCTTAAATAGGTCTAGGAGGGGTGCAGCCTGGCTCCACCCCTTCCAGCAGCACAGCTGAATTGCCTTCACCTGTGCTCCCAGGGCTCACTCATGGCTCGCCTCAGGTGATCAATCAGAGGTTCAGGCAGTGACTCAGTAGTTCCCATACACTTGATGTGTTTTGCTCAGTACTTGTAGGCAATTAGCTTTCAAATAGGAAATGCAGATGGATAGCATTTCATTTGCTTGTTCTCTAGAAGCTAAATAGGAAATCCTTAGGAGGCCATGCTCAGTTTACATTGATACTCAATTTAAATGTGCCTGAAATCAATAAGTAGTTTGTAAACCTTACAATTTCAGGAAATTTCTAAATCCTTTCTAATACATCTTTGCATACAATCTTGAGACAAATATTTTAATGAAGTTAACATTTTTGCTAAAGCAATGAAAGAAGCAGTAAGTGAATGTTTAGAAAGACTAAATAAATTTGCTGTTTTAAAAATATTCCTAGGCTTTAACAGCAGTGACCTGACTTTTCACCTTTCATGTTGAACTAATGGTTTATATAACATGACTTTTCCATTATTTTTCTGCTGGAGCTTCATAGGCTTTTATGTTGCTGTAATTAACTGCATATATTGTGGTATACACACCATAGGGCCCTGCTCATCCTGTCACTCTTGGTTCCAGAAATTTCCTATTAAAGTCAATAAATATTCTGTAGAATAGAAAAAAGAAGAGCAGAAGGGAAAGGTGAGCTGGTAATGTGTATCTCAGTATCTTCTGGCATCTTTAACAAAGATCAGTAGCCTTCTTTGACCTCAAAACCCATGAAAACATTCAAACATCACCAGCCTTATCGCTTAATCAGAGAATTATATTCTCTAAAGACTTTTCGCTTCTTAGATATTTTCATCTGAAATGATTTTACCTCATGAATTACATGATGATCCATTTTTATGCTGAGCCACTGAATCCTTGCAATGGTCACTATTTAATTTCAAAAACAGTTTGCCTAAATGATATCACCTATCTCTGCAAGGCTTACCACTGTTGGACAGTATTTTCTACCAGCTGTATCATTGTCATTCTGTTATTTTCAAAAGCATTCCATAAAAACAAAACAAAACATTATGCTGCATGATTACACTAGCTCCTTATTTCTCTATAGAATCCTAGGACTATTTGAATAATAACTATATGATGGGCTATTTACTGCTTCGCTTGAAGAGAGCGGAGTGCAATGAAGTTGTGGATAAACTTTCAGGTCACAGAAGTGCCACTCTGTAGTCAATCATTTCTATGTTAGTGGCTGAGACTTGAGTTTGATTTGAAAATGTGCATATGGTGATTCAGATCACTGATTCCTGGTAAAGAATATATTTTGCAATACAAGAAAAGATGATATTGAGCTTACTAAAAAGACTGTGATACTAGATGATATTATAAACCTTGGTACAACTTAATTTCCTGCCAGATGTAAATAGGCTAGTTACTCTAAAGAGAAGCATTTGTCAGTGATTTAGGAGCACTTTAACACACCAAGAATGCTAAGAGGAGTCATAGGCCATAGCTATATTCTGATGGTGAGAGGGAAGGAGTGGGGCAGGGTGATCGCTTTCCACTTCTTTCAAACTAGAAAGCATCTTGTAATGGAAAGGTTTGTTTCGTGATTATGTTAACTTTTCAACAATGTTTCCTGGAAGAAATATGAAAAGCTGTCATGTACTCACAGAATGAGGCTAGTGAACACATAATCTAACATACTGAGCACGTACATGGCAAAATTTCCTTTGTAGAGTTTCTTATTGCCACTTCTCTCCATGTATCACCTTCACCCTTGTCTTCTGCAAGCCAGCACTCTATGGGCAGACAAATTTCTTCTTGAGAAAAAGGAGACATTCTTTCAAGTCTGATTTCCTCCAGGTACCAGCTGGGATCATTACCAGTGTTGTCATGGCCAATGCGGATTTTATATAGCTGCCCAAGATCCCTGATATTAATCTGTAACAAGTAAAAACAAATATCACAAATTTAAATTAAAAAATTAATCCTGTTATCTTTTAACAATCCTTCTTAGACTGGCATGCAAACTAAGTATGCAACTAACACATAACTAGAGTTCTGTTCTTCAGAAAATGATGCTTTAATACCCAATGAATGTGAGAGCAATCAAGCAAAAGCATATGAAGTAGTCTAAGAGCAATTCAATTGACTTGATTACAGTACTATTTGAAGTGACAGAAGAGCTCAAACAATTCAGTTCCTTTTAAGATCTCTTGACAGAATCCTTTTGGTAGCATGGTAATGAAAACTTCTGATTCTATACAAATATTTTAATAAACAGAAGTACCTTCAGTAAATGCTCCATGCAGTGATATATTTTACAGTCCACAGAATTACTGTGAGGAAAGCTCCATTAACTATTCCTACCACTTATCAGTCTGCTGTGGCACACTTTTCCCTTTGCCTTCTACGTTTATGAGTATTGGTGTCAGGGTTAACTGTTTCTGTAAGTGCTGACACCAGAGTGCAGCAAATTTGAACAATAAAACATGGCTATGTCACATTGAACACTGCAGCCCTGAAATAAGAACTAATTTCTGTTGGTCTGCAGAAATTTTTTTGAGCAGTGCTGATGGCAGGCACCTAAGCACAAAAGTAAGGTCAACTGCTCTCATTTCATTGATGTTTTTGAAAGCTCATGGAAAGGGGAAAATATCACAGAATTACATAGAATCACCCGGGTTGGAAGGGACCTGAAGGATCATGTAGTTCCAACCCCCCTGCCTAACAGGGCCACCAAACACACACATTCAGATCAGGTTGCCCAGGACCCCGTCCAACCTGGCCTTGAACACATCCAAGGACGGGGCATCCACAACCTCCCTGGGCAGCCCGTTCCAGGGCCTAACCACTCTCCTTGTAAAGAACTTCCCCCTAACATCCAACCTAAATCTTCCCTCCTTCAACTTCGATCCATTTCCCCTAGTCCTGCTGTTGTCAGCCCTTTTGAAGAGTTTACTCCCCTCCTGGGTGTAGGTTCCCTTCAGGTATTGATAGGCTGCAATGAGGTCACCCCACAGCCTTCTCTTCTCCAGGCTGAACAAGCCCAACTCCCTCAGCCTGTCCTCATAGGGGAGGTGCTCCAGCCCCCTGATCATCTTAGTCGCCCTCCTCTGGACCCTTTCCAAAATCTCAATGTCTTTCAAAATAATCACAGAAAGGGGAAAATAAAAATTAAAAAATAACTTTAAAAATATTTATTTTACTTATTTACTACTGTTTGACATTAAAAACATCGGGGAAGAGCGTGGATAAAGGAAGAGCACAGATGGACAAGCAGATAACAAACACTAGCATTGCCCCAATAATGAAAATAATCAAAAATGATGAAGTAAGTTTTGTGTTTGAAAGTCCTTTGGCTCACTTCTGGGAGGCAATATTAATGTCTGACTGAGAATGAGAATTTCCTCTGATGGTTTTTGTAAAGCAACACTGTAAGTCAGTGTTTTCTCTTTGGTTCATATGGTTCAGCTCTGTGGAGCTGGGGAACACTGGGACACTAGAGACATATTTCATTCACTCTTGTTGAAAGGTTTTCCTGTGCAATGATACGGAGAGATGTCACTCTGACATTTCTTGCCCATGAGAATCATCACAAAAGGGAATCTTGTATTCTTAGATGATCAACATTTCCTTGTTTCCCTGAAACAAACCTGGCACAATACAGGCTTGTATGATAGCATCAAGACAACTGTGCTAATGGTATAAAGTCATACTTATGAAGTACGAGTATAGAGTCATGCTTATGAATAAAGTAGCAGGTCTTCCTATAGTAAAAAAAGTATGTTAAAGAGGTGACAACTGATCATATGATTATAATGGTTGTAATGAAAACACACACATTAAAAACATGCTTCTAAGACATCAAAGTTATAAGACCAGGTGAAGACTCTCTGAAACTAAACATAAATGTAACCCAGACGTAGGCTAATTTGCCACAATAAACCTCCCATATAGCCATAAAGCAGAGACCCCTGTAGTGGAGAAGTGACTACTAAGGTTGCTTTGCAACAGTATATTAGAACTTTTCTGCTTTAATGAAAACTGAATGAAATGTAGTATTGGTAAAAACCAAAAGTGATATTCCCATGATACCGAGGCATTTACTGTTATTTGATGTTTTATAGGGCAATTCAGTAAAAGAAAAATTGAAACCTCATGCTCACGATGAAATTTTGGCACAGCCCTTGCTGAAAGAGGAGTGTCAGAGGCATCTCTGCATAGAGTGTTCTTACAATGACTCTGAAATGGCCTCTTTTGCCTTCTGAAGCATCTAATCACTCATCTAGGTATGAAACAAACTGAAACATCAGTGATGAAAAAAATCTTGCATATATATTTATTGGGCATTTTGTGGGTCAGCTGAGAAGTGAAGCCATAAAGCCATATCTTCCTCAATTATATTAATTGTATTTAACCTATTATGCTAACAAACAAACTTTTTTTTTTTTTTGGAGAGAAATCTAAGATGGGTTGTGGTAGATGTTTGACAAACCACAGATACAGCAGGAGAGAAGAAAGCTCACAAAAATAAGCAGATGTGTCAATTGACCAAAGGAAAAAAACTGATAATTTGAAATATAAAGAGAGGGAAAAGCAAAACATCATTCATCACTATGCAAGGACTTCCTTTTACTGGATAATTGACACAATAATCCACCAAAACTGATAGAGTTTACAGAAAAACTGGCTTCCTGTTTAACATCTCTAAATATTCCTGTGCTTGCATCTTTTCTGTAATTCCTATCCCTCCGTAGCATTCTTGCTCTGAAAGAGGACACAGTGTAACAATATTAATGAAGTTATGACCATGTGCTAAGTGTGAATTCATCCAAAATGCCAAGCTAAATATGTGCTTGCTTTTGATTACAGGAAGGAAAAGAATGAGGCATCCTTTTCTCTTAAATTCTCAAATTATAAGATTTTCAGAATTATAACTTGTGGAGGACATAGAACCATTACAGATAAGGACACATTTTTGTGAATGAATGGTCTCTTCAAATTAATTTAAAACATAGTACACTGTCTAACTGAAAATATGTTTAATATTTCTGTTTCTGACTGATTAAGGGCGATCTCAGGCCAAAAGAAATCACACTAATTCTTGGGTGGAAATTAAGGCAAGGATGTCAATAACATTTTCAGCTTTTGTTGTACATTTGAGAGTGGGAACAAATTATCTTGGGGTAAGATAGATTTACTTACTTTCCTGACTTACTTTCAAGTTACCTTTTACTACCTGGGACAGTATTATATGTACGTCAATTTTGTTCTTGCAGTGAACTGCAGACTGAAATACTCTTATAACATGGTAAAGTTATTCTTCTTCCAAAACAAGTACTATATCATAGAGGTTGTTCCTTTATCTCCAATATTGACTAAATCATAAAATCAAAGAATGGCTTGGGTCAGAAGGGACATTAAATATCATCTATGTCCAACCCCCTGCCAGTGGGCCAGACTATCCCATTCAACCTGGCTTTGAGCTCCTCCAGGGATGACATCTTTTACAGTTCACTTGTTGACTGACTGTGAAACCCCTCCTGCTGTATTAACTGATTTGTGCTAAATTCTGTGATGAGCTCTAAAGGAAATGAACAGTTCGATCTCATAAATATCTTTCATTCCATCACTTAATATCCATAATAATATCTTTGTGAATACAGCGATAGCAGTAATTCTACTCTTTTTGTAGGACTTTTCTTCACCATAAAAAGATTACCCTATCCATCACTATCACACTTATTTTTCGTAGTATCGATACCACACAATATTGAGAAAACTGAAGACCATATTTAAAAGTACCTCATTTTTAAACAAAGGTAGATAAGTCACACCCATATATTAAGTGTTTACATGGAGTTAGTCAAATTTACACTGCTAATCAATACAATTGCATGCTTTGCTTATTAATATTACTTATTTTTTGTACAAGCTTAAGGAGAAAACTCTCTTCTTTCTAAAGGAAATAGTAACTTTTTTTTTTTTTTTTAAATGTGCCTTAGAAATCTCAGCCTTACTTTTTGAAATTGAGGCTGAGCAAAGCTCATTTTATAGTTTACCCTTAAGCACAAATGAAAATCTAGATTTACTAGGAAGTTCATTCTAGAGAGGATGCAAAAACTAGAGTTTGCTTATAAATTAGCTAAGCAAACAGATTTTTTAGCCTCTAGAATGAGTATGATATTTTGAGTGAAGTCAGTATGACCTATTTTCAAGTACTTGAGATGTTTATCTAAGTGAAATGCGAAGTGATATCTTAACAAGAGAACATTGAGTGGAAAGAAACTTCAGTGTAATGGCAGAAAGAATATATGTAATGACTTTATTTCTCTTTTACATGGTAGGAGAAGAGTCACTCTATTGCTGTTGTGCAGACTGTATTCTGCAAACTCTTTAAAATAAACTCAGGCTAGTATGAAAATGATTTGGATAAATCAGTACTTTAGGAGCAGCAACCCCAAAATCCCAGTGTCTAACACAATTGCTAAAGGCTATGCTTGACAGACAACTAATAATTTCATGTAAGGCAATCTCATTAACAGAATTTCTGAAAAGTCATGTGCAGCATTTGGATTCCTAAAATAAAGAGAAATCATTGACTTTTTTGTGTAACTCCTACATCATCTGTATATAACAGAGAAATCTTTGAAAGTAGGAAACATTTTTACTCTGCGAGGATGCAGCTGGTGTTTCCAAAAATATCATAACCGATCTACCAACAAGGTATCCATGCTCGATGCATGGTTTTTGAAACTTCTGGCTGTCTGAATTTAGCCTATTCAAGAATCATGGTCATTGAACTTGTCAGTGAACTCGAGAATCAGAATACATCACTGCTGCCTGAATACAAATGTAATTGTCTTACTAAAAAAAAAAAAAAAAAAGTGTGTATTGACATCTAAGGAGTAGGACTAAATAATTACATTAAAGCTGTGGAAAAAAAAATCTTTTCTTTGTCAGTGTTGTTAGTTATGCCTGCTCCATGCATTTACAACATCAAGGTGTCAGTTCTTCAAAACAAGCACAAAATCCCCTCATTAGGAGAATGTAGCTACTTACATAGCTGAGGTTTCTCTGAGAGGATGGCACTTTTCCAGGTTAGTCCAAGTATGTTTTACTGGATGTGAAGCTTTCCAAAATGAGAATCAAAACATTGCCTATCAAATGGTGTGAACTGAAATATAACCCAGCATTGTCTGTAAAAAAGCTCAAGCAAGGTCTCGCCATGTAAATAAACTCAAGCTCTACTTAGCCTTTACTATGAAGGTTCATGCCAAAAGAACAATGATGTGGTTAGACAAGAGCACCTTATGCATGAAGAGCTGATGCAGCTGAAGAAAGAACAGTGATGTGCACAAAACAATGCTTCTAACAGTCGAAGATGCATTCGCATTCATTTAATAAAAGCTACATACACCAGAGTAGTCACTTCAATCCAAAACCTCAGACTAGGACTGGATTTCTCATTTACTCTCCTTCTGACTGTTGATTCTGTAACAACCAGATAGACCATGAACTGACCTCAGCAATATATGTGTCTTTCCTTGATGGATTTACAGCAATATTTATCACTCAGATCTGAATATTACCTTTAACAGATGGATGCAGTATCCACTCAACACTATAGGTTACTGTGAGCACGTCGAACTTGAGCTTTCTGCATTCCATTCCTAGAGAGTAAAGGATTTTTTAATCCTGTTTTAAAGAAGGCCAACAGCCTCCTGCTCAGAAGGAAGAGCATAGCTAGCAGGACAAATTAGGTGGTCCTTCCCGTCTACTTATCCCTGTCGACACAAATCTGAGTGCTACATCCAATTCTGGGCCTCACACTACAACTGAAGAATCCAGTGAAAGGACATGAAGATGTCAAAGGGACTGAAGCATCTCTTCTATGCGGAAGGCTGGGGCTGTTCCGCCTGGAGAACAGAAGGCTCGGAGTGCTCTCATCAATGTCTATAAATCATAGAATAGAATCCTTAAAGCTGGAAGGGACCTTTAAAGATCTTCTGGTCCAACTCCCCTAATACAAACAGGGACACTTACAGCTACACCAGGTTGCTAAGAGCCTGATCCAGCCTGGCCTTGAAAGTCACCAGGGACAAGGCTTCCACCACATCTCTGGGCAATCCGTTCCAGTGTCTAACTACCCTCACTGTAAAAGACTTTTTCCTTATATCCAACCTAAATCTACCCTCTTTTAGTTTGAAACCATTTCCCCTTGTCCTATCACTACAAATACTGATACAGAGTCTGTACCCTTCTTTCTTTTAGCTCCTCTTTAGATACTTTAAATACCAGAAAGGAAATTACAAAGAAGACAGAGCCAAGATCTTCTCAGTCATAATCAGGACAAGAGGCAATGGGCACAAGTTGAAATGACAATTTAAGTGTAGAAATACAATAAAATTTAACTTAAACATGTGGTGAAAAAAATGTACAAGTGGTCAAATACTGGAACAGATTATCCAGACAGCTTGTAGAAATATCTCCATCTTGTGAAATATTAAAAATTAAAACAAAATACTACTCCAGCTAAACCTCCCTTGAACCGGACTGTTGGACTTCTTAACCTTTACTCTGCAATTCAGCAGTACTCAGTGCAGTGGTCATCACCTGACTGACATCATTACCTCCAAGGTTAGAACCAGATGTGACAACCCTAGTACTGAAAAATCCCTATAATGCACGGCGTTATTCATTTTCAGAGGACACAAAATAATGAGAAGGCTGTCAAGGAACTAGTCATATCAAGCATAGGCCATCATAAACTTTACCTTATTTTGTTCTCATGCAAGATACATTGATCTCACTTTGTCTAGCGTAAGCGCTGCACTTTTAAAGTGTATATCCTCTTCTATAAAGTCATGCCAAGTTCAAACAAAAAAAATATTTGTAAGAGTATGCATGAACATTAGTCATATATTCATGCCTGAAAAATGTTCAGATACAGAGATAATAGGAGACATAAAGATTTGAATAGACTAGAAAATGGCTCATGGGAAAGAAAGGCAGAAACATGGATGAGTAAAGATAAAACTGACCAGGGAAAATGGGGGGAGATCTTAACAGGGAGACCCTTAGCTAAGGACAACAATGTCACAAAATCTCATATACAACTGCCTGAAGCCGACAAGGGAAGCTAAGTAGGCAGTGTAACATGAGAGAGAGAGAAGACACTCAAAACACAGAGTTTTTTGACATGTTTTCATCTTCTACTGTCCAGAGGTACAAAAAGGAAATTTTATAGGTATATGGATGAAAGATTTAACCTGAAATTGACTAACATGACAAAGTTCTCTCACAAAAACACCTCAAAAGGGGATAATATATATTCATAGAGAGAGAGAGAGAGAGAGAGTGTATAGTATATATACTTACATATATATATATATAAGTATATATATAGTAAGGGGTACTACATATTATATATGGTGCATATATATATATATACACACACCATATGGTAGTACCCCTTACTGCAGAATTAATGAGGAAGCAACATCATGTTAACTCACTTTCATTTCCTGAAGATGAGTTGAATTTTGTTTTTCTCATATGTTGTCTGTGAGCTCTTTAAAATCCTTCTTTGTTGTTTTCTTGGAACCAGATAAATTTTGCTTTGTACGCAGCATGTAGCTGATAGAGATACTTCTCCCTTTTATCTCAGTAAGGAACAAGGTTCATGTTATCATATAGATTTAGTAGAGAGATGAATAGTTCCAAGTGGAATTAAAGCCAATAATATGTCTCTTTTATGTGCCTTAAGCATATCTTACTGAAACCTGGGTTTCTTCAAGTTTTATTCAACTGCTTTGGGACCAAATGATGGCCAGAACAGCATGCAAGCTATGCCTAAATTCTAGGCACTGGCAGCCCCATGGTTAAGAGACCAAATAGCCATATTAGTGCCTGCAGCCACTTTTACTATCTTCCCATTTGAGAACAATTCTCACTGAGCTCTTTGCAGTCTCTTTAATTTCAAAAACAGGAAGAAAAGCATGAAAATGGATTTGCTTCAACCTATTTTATAATATTTGGTTTTCTCTGCGCTTCTTATTTTACTTTAGACATCTCCCTTCTGATTGATGAAACAGTGAATAAGGATTAGGGTACAGGAATGAATGAAAGACATGCACTGGAACATCAGATCCTTGCAAACTGTAAGGCTGATTCTAAAGGAAGGAATGTTGGTTATTACTGCACAGGCTATTTAAAACAAGTAATAATTTTTAATCAAAACTGGAGGAAACCAAAAGGAAAAACATCATGTGATGCTAAGCAGCATAAGTATCTTGAAAAGAACAATTTGTTATGAATAAGGCACATGTGACTGGTAATAATACTTGTAGCAACCTCAACACAGGAACACTGTCTTTATTAAATTTAATGAATAGGGTGTCTCTGCAAGTATTAGTATGAGTCCTGCTTTTCATCTACCTATATTATTCTCTGTCATTTTTTCTCTAACAGAGTAAATAAACTATGTCAGTGTTGAAAGGGTAGCTCATTAAAAAAAATGAAGAAACTAACTATTTTTAACTGTCAATGAGGCAGCTTCATAGCCTACAGAAGTATACTCATGCAGTACAATCCATTCCTGTGATAGATTTCAGTCCAATCCTCCTGCAGTATCATGCGCGTCACAAACTTAAGGAAAATGGTTGTTCAGTGTTTTAAAAGATAGCCACTGACTGTAAATTATAACAAAGTGAAGATTTTTAAGATATCTTTGGAAAAATTCAGATCTCTCAATAGCTTATTACAGTGCCATTTAAGACAAATTTGGGAATTTGTTAGTAAGAACAGGACCATCACTGCTCTAAAGAGATAGCAAAGAAGATAGCAAAGTAAATGGCTCATATCAAAGCATGGGAAGATCCTTGTTAAGGAGGATCAAAGTCCTGCCACTCTCAGCAAGGCTAGCATACACTAGTTTGAAAGCAAAGGTACTGAACCAGCCGTGTTTTTACTGACTTCATTTTTACTAGAAGTGCTGAACTTGTACCCAAAGGTAGGGAATTCTTCTCTATGGAAGTAATAAAAATTGAGACACTGCAAGCTGACTTTTTGGAAGATAATGGGCTTACAAGCTTCTGCTTAGTTCTCTTTGGGACAAAGAAGGGAATGTGTGGCATAACCACACATTAAACTAAAAACATGGAAAAAATATTTCTTTATCAAACTGAGTGTGTAATCATAAAAGATAATTCACCATGCTTCAAAGAATGATGACGCAGAATGCGCAGCTCTGGAAAATGTAATTTACAGTATAATTAAAGCTTCAGTGACCAGAGCAACTTAACATACTGCCAAAATCAGTATTTTTAAAATACTGAAAAATGCACTGGAAACACAGTTCTGATGGATGCTGCAACTTATAGTAGATTGATGTCCCTCTGTTGGAAGAGAAATGACTCTCAACAGAAAAATTATTCCCTAAAAATTACGCCTCAAAAGTAACAGAAGCAGAAAACCTTAGCTTAGAAGTAGATTCTTTCAACATGCAGGAACAGCTATTGAGCAGAAGGGAAAACCCATCAAATTTAAATTCCTTTTCTTTCCCCACTCCATATTGCTTATCTGTGACTTTCCCATCTGTTTGGAAAATCCCTAAGCCACAAGAACAAATATAGGGCAGTTTACATGGAACTATCTTGAGGGAACCTAGAATCTAGGGCTCCAATTGGAAACAAGAACTCTCCCCATTTAAATTACCTTCAGCAAAGGTTGCGTGCTACAATCATACAGGAATCTCTACAGGTGATAGTGTTTAGATATATATATATATATATATGAACACTATATATGATATATATATATATATTACACTGAAGGTGAAGCAGTTTTTAGGATAACTTAAACAGCAATCAGAGGTAAGCAAACCTAATCAAGTTACATTTTATTTACACAGTAATGCAAGCAACATGAAAATCAGGTTCTTGATGAGTAACACAATCTCAGGAGTATATAGAGGAACACACTTGGATTTAATCAAATTTTAACAATTCTTTTCTCATGATTTTTTAGATTACTGCATATTCACGACTTACTTCTAGGAAATCCAATGGCTATGTTTTTAACTGTTCTTCCTGTGCAACTGCTATTATTGATTATTTGTTAAGATTTTTCCAGTGAAGTTTTGTCTGCTATCTAGAACTGCATTCGGAGCAGCAAATCATCAGTGAAGCAGCAGAAGGCATGGAGCATCAAGCAGAAATATTTTTTTACTATCCTCTCTGCTCAGCCTTTCTGCAGGAGGAGGGAGGAGTTATGATGGAAACAGAAACAGGAGAGATGTCATCTCCACAAATACTGTGAACGTACCTTACGTGTGAAGCTCATTTCTAACGTGAATGTGAAACGTATATGATCACCTCCTCACTAGGGCTAAAAATATATCTGCTCCAGTGGGTGCTTTGAGGGTAATGTCAGAAAGGCAGGCACTTGCTTCACAATAAGCAGTGGTTTTCCTTCTCTCAGACAGAAATCCCTACACTGAGAAATAACTGTGCTGCAGACACAGGATCCAGGAGAAGGAGAGTTCAAGCACCTGCTGTGCCTCTTCCTGGCATTAGATGTCATGTGTTTGGTTTCTCCCCACTCACTGCTAACTGTTTCCCTAATCTTCTGCAGAATGATAATGAAAGACAGTTTCTCAAATGTATTTGGCATGTGCTTCATCATACCAAATACTTCCAAGAAGAATATGGGAAGATAGATTTCATAAGAAAAGCCTCTGACTGCAATATTACTCAGAAGGGCAGATGTACACTGATTACGCTTCCCTGTTTTGATATCAGATATTCTTAACCCATCGTTACCTGGAAACTTTAACCAAGTCATCAACAACTTAAATAAATGTAAGGGAGAGGCCACCTTTAACTTCCCTCTGCCAGAACTTACATATTTACACTTCAAACTCACAAACAAAAATAAAAAAGATCTGAAAACATTATTGTCACATCTGTCAGTGAATCTCTGTCTGTTTATTACGCATACATTATTTCAATCTAAATAACATATTACAGATTTAACAAGTGCAGGAGACAGGGTCATAAGGAAATACTGGAACTGGAGGGACTATTAGGAAATTAGAAAATCCCTAGAAAATTTCACATTTCTGAAGCATCTCTCACAGAGTTGCAACCCTTTAATTTTTCTTTCAGAAGTAGGACATCTGTACTCTAAATCTCTTGAGTTAGCCAATCAATTATGACTTGATTCTAATGCCTATACATCCTCTCCTTCCTTCTTATCTGATCCAACAGAAGGTTCTCATGACAGTATGTGGGTGGAAACCAGAAGAATCTCATGGAGGAATTTACAACATTGAAGGCTTCCAAGAGCGGATATACAATACAATCAATAACTAGGACTATCTTACTATTTCAGTGCAAAGAACAAGCAAGTATACTTTGTGTCTCTGCAAATGAAGTGTTTTATTAAAAGTAGCACATCAAGCAGATGCAAGTATTAAACATTCTAAGAGATGCGTGTCCGCTTGAAGCAGTTTTGAATACATTTACTGATTCAAATCTTACTATCATAAAAGCCCACCACTCTCTTAGAAATGCTAAATGATCCTTTTATATACATATTGCTTCGAGTCCCTTCGGTTATCGTTATTATCCAGTTTTGAGGAGAGCTGTTTTGCATGTTTTGAATTCTCCAGTGTCTATGTAAAAACCATACTGTACCTTAAATATATCTTCACTGTTGGGATTAAACAGCTGGTGTTTCCCAGATCCCAAAATAATAGGGCCAGAAGCTTTGTTTTCTCCATAAACGTAAAGGCATACAGTTGCTGTTGTGCCAGCTGCTTCAAAATCCCCAGTGACTACAGTAATCTTCCAGTCTCCTTCTGCAAAGTGGAAAAGTAAAATCAAAACACATCTGTAACTGTAACTGATATCTAGCAAGTTATTCAGATTACATAAAGTAATATTTTAACTCAGGAGCTATAACTAATATATGTCTAAAAAGTTACAGGGCTGGGAGTAGCAATGGAAAGCTGGATAAATTCTGCATCATTCAAACTCGGGTAAGGTGTGCAACCTTAGTACGTTGCCAACTACCTCAGTCTTTAAAACTAGAAATACAAACACAGTGACTGGCAAGATTTCTAGCAGCACCCCTGCCACAGAATAAAACTCGTCTTCCGGAATTTGGTTTATGACAAAAATCTATAAACAAGAAATGCAAAAAGAAAACCTATCAAAATAATCTGCATACAATTCCTTTTCATTTTATGTACGTGTCACATATAGAGCTCTGTTTTCTTGGACTGAGCCAAGACATTGAGACTGGCATGAAATAAATGATTTTGGAGAACTGAAGATTCTTTGGAGATTCTGAAACTAGAGGACTCTAAAAAATAATTTTATATAAAGCTTTCCTGATATTGAAATTGCTTCTTTGCCCCCCGAAGATGCACACAAGTTATGTAAATATCTGAAAGGAGCTTAATATAAATCTACTTTTAAATAGAATCTTTCATTATTGGAAAAAGCTTTTCTGTGTTTGAAAAGCAGGGGCTGGATGATCTCCACACCTCTTTTGATTTCAGCTGTTGTCTGTGTGAAACAAGTTCCACTTGGTTACTTGAATTAATACTGTGTAAGGCAAACAACAAATGAAATACAAACACACAGTCATCTTACAAAGAAATGCCACAATCTACACTGCAGTTTTTATTAATAAAAAGACAACTGGTAAAACCTGCATGAATTAAATCTGCTGTCTGACAGAAGTATTTATCTTGGGCAAACCCCATTATCTGTTAGCAATTTGCCTCATGAAGATTGATCTGAAGCAATCAACTTTCATCTGTTTTCCAAATTTTTGAGGTCTGGCCGAAACCTCATCCTGAAAAGCGATGGAAAATTTTTAGATACTCATAAAGGAAATGAACCATCCAATTTCCACTGAAAGCTGTCAGTCTCCTGCATGTAACAAACTCTATTCCTTCTGTGCCTATGGATAATCTACATCTTCATGACTTTTTCTACAGATCTATTGTTTTAACAAAATAACCAGGATATAAGTACCAGGATACAAAGAGATCAACATCAAATAGAAGGGTAGACAACCTGTATGTACAGGAGGTAGAAACAAAGAGCATAAAGTAGAAGGCTCCTTGCCCCTTTCAAGAGTGCACTTACCAGAAAAGTCAGTCTCTACTGTTTTCAAACACTATAATATCAATTTCTTGAAAATAAAGTGACTTCAGAACATGTGGCTGGAATATAAGGACAACTCAATATACACATTTATGAAGAACATGTATGAAGCATAGAGGGTGAAATATGACCCTCTACTCCTCCAGTCCAATGAAAAATTCAAAATTCATTCAGAAATAAATGGTAATTTTAAAGGAGACAAAATGAATATTGTTTTGGACCTGTTCACTTTTTAATTTGTTGTACCTCAAATTTTTTAATGGCCTTTTCTATTCTGTTAGCCTCTCCAAGTTCCTTATATTGAAAAATACAATGAAATAACTAGAAAGTTCTACAACCTGGAAAACAATTTTGTTTTAGGGAAAAAATAAAATAAAATAAATTAGAAAAAGGAAAAAGGATAAAAATCGTATAATCATAATTTGATTTAACAAACAAGAAAAAAAAAAATGAACAAAATTACAGATTACGCGCTCCTCCAGTACTCACAGTCTTCTCTTTCTGTCTCCTTTCTGGAGTTTCCTAACTGAGGAAGTGCCCCATACATCCAAATACAAGGCTATTTGGTGCATTTTTGGCTACCCAACCCAGACTGAGGACATTTGCAACAAATGTTTCTATAAAACAGGTGTGTTTTGACAGTGGAAAAGTTTTATTAATGACAAAGTTGCCCAAGTCTTCTGGACCAGACAAACACATTTTTCTCGGTAAGTCAGGATGGCAGTGCTGTGATCAAAATATCTGTTGCAAGTCCAAGCCCATCTCCACTGGAGAGAAGCCAATTGAATAAATATTTATTTTATTCAATCTCATTATCATCCTTCATTAGTTTTACAGAGCAGTCTTTGCCTGTTACAGATTTTAACATACATCATAGAAGTAAAACTTAAAAGAAACAAATCAGAGACTTGTAAATTAAGGAAGCACTAAGGAGACTCATTTAACTGTGTACAGGCAGACCTGTAGGTGCGGACCTTGCAGAAGTGAGGCAGGCAAATCAGGTAAGAAAAAGATTGATGAACAGATTAAAAATGAACACCTTCTGAAAGAGGCATGGAAAGGAACTAAAGCAAAGATATTTTTCCTTCAAAGAAAAAGGTTTAAAGAAGAATAGAATTTGAATACAATTTGTAAAGTAATTGTTAACAGGCTTTATAGTTAAATGACTTTCCATGGAGATGCTATTTAAAACAAATTATTTGGTCTCTCCAAATATCTTGATTGATATAATATATTATGAATAAATATATTTAAAATTCCTTCTGACAGCTTCTAAATTGTCATTCAACCTGCAGTACTTCTCACAAGTGAGAAAATGCTATGTGCTATTAAGATTCGTAATGTAATCTGCATTGGTTGCAAGGAAGTCAGGTTGACAGAAAAATCAAGCTTAACAAATATGAAATCGCCGGTAAAAATCAGAAAATCTAAAGCCAACAGTGAAACCTATGTATAGCCTGGGAGAGTGAAAAATAAATTCTCTTTCAAGTTTTAAATAAAAGAGCAGAAATTAAAAAAAAAAAAAAAAAAAGTTTTCAAGAGAACAGAGAGAAAATTAACATCATTGGAAAGAAAAATATCAAGGAAAAGAAAAACAAAGTGATTTATTGTTTAAATTAAGATATGAAGTTCAGAGTTTACCAAAATATTCAAACAAAGTACTGTAATTAATGTTTTAAAATAAATAAAAACAGCAAGAAACACATAAAGCAGTTAGTTCTGAAACAAATACTCTACATTAAAGCCAGACTAGAGCATTTACCATTAGCTGCTTCTTGCCTTTTCAGCTGTTGAGTTGTTTGAAATTCTGCCAAAAAAAAACGAACAAAAATGCAGTTGGTAAAGGGTCTATCCTTCAACATTAAATAAAAGACTTGAAAGAAAAGATGAAAAGGACATTTTGTGATTCTAATCTTCATGCCAATATGAGAGAATTTTCCATCTCAATCCTTCACTCACTACATCCTCAAATAATACTTACACTCATCATGCAACGTAAATACAAACTGTATTCTTCTAGAAATACCAAAAAGAAGCAGCAAAATGGTTAACCCTAATATTTGATGTATAAATTCAGCCTAAAGTTCTTCAGTACAACTTACTTATTGATCACACTTCCATAGAATAAAAACTGAAAACTTACCTTGAGGGTACAGCTCCATTTCTGAATGAATTACACCTTGGGACATAAAAGGAAGCCACCTACACCAGAGACAATATAATTGTGTTACTGGCATCTCATTTTCATAACAAATATATATGACAGTAAATACAAAAATGTTAGTATTTTATTTGATAGATGTTAAAGTGGGAATTAAGGGTTTGACTCAACAATTGAAATTGTACTTTTGCAAATGTAAGAGCTGCATATGAATGAAATATACCCGTGTCCTTTAAGAGATTCATGTGGCACAACCATAATTATTTGTATAGTTAAAAAGGAGCAGAAAAATATTTCAGTTCTCCAGACTAAGGGCCATTTATAATTTGTGTGTATCTATTTCACCATTTCTTAAGTTCAAAGCTCGTTCTTAAAAACAGAGATGGAATCAAATTCTGTGCTTCCTTGTTCTCCTAAACAGCTGAAGACTCACAGATGAGTCTGAAGACTGGATGAAGGTAAAAGTTATGCAGGCCTCTTAGCTGGGTTACACTAGGCTATTATTTTGATTAGATTATTTTGAAAACTTTCTACTCAGAATATGTTACTAACCTCTTGTAGTTCCCTCCTGCTTCATAAACAAAGAAACAAACAAAACCTTCAATTTCTACAGAACAAAAATATATTCATTAAGCTTCTGGGCTGCTGGGTTTTATTTACTGGGTCCACTCCCACAGACTCTCCAAGAACGACCAAAATCATTGAGTCTCCTATGAAGGCTCTCTACAATCCAGCATAAGCTGAAGAGAATGTGTGTAGAGAGGCCAAGAGGAAAAAAGTGCTGCTCCCAGAATGAGGAAGAGCTGTATAATTCACTCCAAAGTTGGAGCCTCAGGGCCAAAAGAGCCTCAGTAGACTATAAAGAAGATACAAAGCTTGTATATATTGTTCCCCATTTCCCTAAGCAAGGACAAAATGCCATTCAGCACATGCTCATCCAGCCCTTCTGCAGAAGCTCCCCTTGCCTTACTCTCCATACCCAGCCCTCAGTCTCTGTGCAGTTCTGCTGCTTATCAGGTGGTCTACATGCATCAAAGGTGCAAACCAAAATTTGCCTTTTCAGCAGCTGCTGAGAAGTGGCTCTGTAACAAGTGCTAAATTTCTGAAGCCTTGTCTATCCCTAGACAGTGTCAGACTTCCGTCCCTAGATGCTCCTCCTGCTCTTTCTCACTGCCCCTACCTGACAAGTTCACACCAACAAATAGTATGAAACTGACACAGGAACAGAGACATGTCTGCCACTGCAGGAACAGACTCAAAAAATATTAATAATAATAATAATAATAACCATCAGGAAAAGGATCAGTGCAATACGAATCAGTGCAATGCCAATGTTCCAGCAATTTTATCTCCAGGGGAAATAAAAAAAAAAAAAAAAAAAATATTATTAGAGAAAGAAAGAATCCTTAGAACAGAGCTACAGAATTATCACTATTTTCTAAAGGCTTCTTTTGCTGACAAATAAAACCCAAAGTAAACTTCAAAACAATCCTATTAAGTTCATTGCTTTTCAGTTGCTTTCTCTACATGTTTATTAATCCCCTCTTCTCTAACTTCCCCAAAAGAAACTTCTCAGATAAAAATTGCTGTAAAAGCTACAAATGTATTTCTCTGTATTATTGTATCACAACTAATACTCAGCTGTGAAGAAATCCTGAATAAAGGACACAGGAACTTGTACCTTAAATCACATAACTATTTGATGGAATTCTGTAAATTTTTCAGGTTCCTTATTTTTGACTTGAAAATTTGCCACTTTGTGTAAGAAGTAGTCCCTAAGAAACAATTTTTGTCTTACTAGATGGCAGCTTATCTATACCATTTCTGCTAAAACCTGAGCACAGGTATGATGCATCAGAGAGATTTCTGAAACACAAAGCTGCTCTCCTCCTTGAACAGAGCACAGTATTTCTGCTTTACATTTGGGCCCCATTGCTTTATTTTAATCCTTTTTCAGAGGCAGAGCTTCCTTGTAGAAAAGCTGTGAATTAAAATTTTTCTCTCTCTGCCACTGTAATTTTTACTGATCAACATCTAGCAGGGTAATTATTGCAGAATTAATAAAGCAAAGTGCCTTGGCATGCATCATTCTTAGGCTGTGCTACCCGTGCAAGGACAGATGTTACTCTGAGCTGAGAATGAATGCTACTTCTGAATTTCAATTCTGTTTTCTTTCCTATTTAGAAATACATTTTAGTTTAAAATACATTCTGAAATGTAAGCCACATTTATAGCACTAATTCTTGTATGATGAGGTACACTATATAATCTAGTAACCACATCACACTGTAATAATTTAATCTTATGAACTCAAGCAGTTTATTCTGAAGCAACACACTTTGTAGATTTTATAAAACTGCAAATTAGTCCAATTCTGTCTTTTCCTGGAAGAAAAATCATATTTAGTATTTCTTATTGGCAAAATATTGTTACTGAAATGATAGACACTCTTGGGAATCTATCCTATATTTAAGATAATTCTTGTAAAAACTACCTTTCACAATTGAAAACATATTCAGAGTTATTCTCATCTTCTCTGACAATGACTTTATCGCAGTACCAATACTGAGACTTTGAATTAGCCTCACAGCGCAACAGCACCTTCTGCAGCTTTCCAAGAGATACAGCTTTCACTTCAAAAGCATTGACCTAGGAGACAGAGGAGAAGAGAGCACTACATAATTTGCAACGTTAAAACAATCTGGAAGTATCAGCATTTAAAAGCCTGATCCGACTCTTATGATGCCCCAATGGTTTTACAGGTAGTTGAATTGTGTCAAAGGGGTTGTACTCTAAAGGTAAATGTCTTTTGGTTACATATCAGACCAAATGAGAAATACAACTAAAAATCAGAATGCAATAATAATCCCAAATTAACTGTGGGGATTTTTCATCCATCATCCAGAATGCTGCCCACAGCTCTGCACTATTATCTCAGTATATCACAGCTTACAACAATTCTTGTTGAAGTAAGAACCCCTTCAGGCAATTATTTCCCTTGTTAATGCTTATTTTAAATAGTCATTTTCATCCTTTGCTCTTTTTGGTCTCATCTCTGCTATTTACGTTCTATTTTGCTCAGCAAAACTAGAATCTGATATACCACTTTGCCCTTATTAATCTCTTAGACTTGTGCTTACAGTTGACAAAGCTTTTTGTAATAAGAGCATGAAGCTGAGCAAGTGAAAGGTTCTGCTTGGAAATTTTTGTCACAATAAGCAGCATATGGCTTTGTCTCTCAGAATGCAACTGTCCAAATCACATTTCTCAGTAAAAGCAAAATGAAGGAATGAACTACATCAGAAAATTCATATCTGTAAAGTTCTCAGTCCTTGGCAGATGGCAGAATTAAGACTGTGCAGCTTCACTTCTCCCTTGTGTATCTGTAATATATGATCACAAGCCATACTTTCTGAAGGATCCCTGCCTCAAATTGTACAAAGGCAGAGCTGCAGCTTTTCAATACTTCTTTTTATCTTCATTATCTTTATGGCTCTATGCATTATTTACAGCAACCACCAAAGAGTCCACTGAAGCAGAACTGATTTCCCTAGTGAATTACTTATAGTACCTAGGTGTTTTCTGCCAACACTGGCATCTATTTTTCCACAAAACACATCTGTGTAATATTTTGTTTTACCTACAGAGTTAAAACATTCACAGCTTTTGGCAGTAACATCTAAGATGCAAATGAGTTTGGGTGCTCAACTGAGAAACAGAGGGGTTAATTTATCAGCATATTTAGCACTTGAAAGAACCTGCTATGTATAGAGCAGAATGCACTTCAAACCTCTGTTACAGCTGTAGCTGCTCTGAAAATTTTAACTGGTTCTGCAGCAAAGCAGATGCATACAGGAAGTGGGCATTTAGGAAAGGTTTTCTTTATTCTCTATGATATTGGGCAAATACTTGTGGTAGGGATTAAAACATATTGTTCAAGTCAGCATTCAACTACCTTTACACCTTTGACCTCCTGGATTAGTAAAAATTTTGCTTAGCTATTAGGTATTATTTTGCTAAACCTCTATGATCTGACACTGATGGTAGTGTTCAAGAGGCATCTGGATGAGATAGGAGGAGCTATGAGATATGGTTTAGAAGCTTGTGGTAGTTATGGTGATGGAAGGGCAGCTGGACTAGATGATCTTGCAGGTCCTTTCCAACCTTGTGATTCTATGATTCTATGATCTTTTCTTTATTAGGAACACTTAAAATCAATAAGAGCTACTTAATTATATGTATATAGATGAAAAAATTGTTTCAGACTTACCTTTCCTCTCAAAAATTTCACTGGGATACCAGATTTCTGCAGAAGTCTTTGACCAGAATCTCCTCTTTCTCCAAAGATACACAGATAAACTGGAGAATCCGTGTCAGCTTGCTCCAAGTCACCCGTGTAGACATTAACATGATATAAAATAACTTCCAAATTTAACCAAAAGAAAAAATATGTTAAGTGCGGTTACAATTCATTTTACTCACCATTCCAGCTTAATGGAAACAATACTGCTAAGTATGATTTGTAATTACTTTACTGGAATATATTCTCCAGAACTCAATCTGCTTGTTTCCGAGGTTGCTAAGGCCACATTTATGGACATATAGCAGATGGAAAATAATTTAGATGACAGTAATACTGAAAACCAAGTAACCAATACATATGGAACTGTGATGTTCACACGTACTTGGATAAATAGGTTTTCCAGCTTCCACTAATGGAAGCTCACAGACAAAATCCCTATCATCATCACTCTTTGACAACCATGTGTTTGCTGGAAAATTCAGAGTTTTCTTGCTCATCAGATGTTGCAGTGTCACCTAAGGAAGAAACAGATTAACCGTGACTCTTTCCAGTGTTTTGCTTCTCCATTGAAAAATATATTTTCTATATATTTTCTTCTACTTCAGAAAAAAATAATATGATGAGTAAAAACGACATACAAAATTGCAGTATGAAAACATTTTTTTATTTTAGCTACCATTTTACTACTTTACTCATCACTACAGAGGATCCATATTCGTATCTCAAATGAAACTGCCAGATTATGTTCTTTGTAAATGTCTTGAACTTTAAAGTCAACTTAATATTGGAGCAAACAAATCTAAATAAAAGTTTAAAATTGTAAATAAAATTTCTGCCATAAGGAATGTCAGTTATTGTAATTTCTGTCAGCAGGCCCCCTCTATGCATAACACTGTCTAGAGTACTTCTAATAGAGAGGTTAAGGCAGACCATGTATTTGGAAGACATAGAAAGATTAATGCCTTCATATTAAAATGGAAATGGAAGTCATCAACTGTTTTCTCTTTACCAAGGTGCAGAAAGATATTTTGAAATATTAAACCAATTCACATTGTATTTGGCTTTTATAGTGGAAAAGGAAAAAAAATAAATAAATAAATCACAGTGCCAACACCCTCCCTATTCCTAGGAAAAATTTAAATTCTCTAGTTGTTATCCACAGTACATTGTAACTGCTGCTTTACTTAGTTCCTATAACTAAAGCAATTTTTCTTTTTCTTTTGTGGGAGTAGTTTCTGTTGGTATTTGTAGTGCCTACTGCAGTTTTCCATAGGCCTTTATGAGCAAAAGGAAATCAGTAGCAGAAAACTGCCTCTTTTCAACGTGGATATAGCAGACGTAAGCTTTCTGAACCATTATGAAAATAAGTATTCACGTTTGCATTCCAATACTTAAGAAATCAGGATAATGTCTTTCCATCAACTTTTTCCACTAAAATATTCAGTAAAAAAAACCCACTTTCTTTAATCCAAAGAATCCACGTATTTATTCTAACAAGAAATATTTCTGCAGCAGATTCATAATCTCTAATGTTTATTGGCAGAGCTCCCCCTGCTGATTCGTAACAATAGCGAATATTAACTGCTTGGTCAGATAACACAGCTTTCAACATAATGTATTTCATCTTGCATAAATAATGCCAGAGTCACTCTAGGAAATTTAAGCCAAATGTTGAAGAAATATGCTGTAACCACCAGGATGGAAATTAAGATTCCTGCAATTATTTCAGCAACTGAAATGTTTACGCATACATGGTTACGGTGGGGTTACAGTTAAGGGCTTTGGATGAATGTCAAAGTCTCTTATTACTCTGTAATACTGGATCTCTAAATCAGTCTTTTTTTTAAGATAATTGAAAAGCCAAAGAATAAGATTATGTCTTTTACAGATTCAAAATAAGAAACAGAAGACAAATATTTATCCGCAATTATGAAAGACATCCTGCATGGAGGTCAGTGTTTTCAGGAATTAGTATTAATTTAATCTGACAAATGTTCCTATCATAGGAACAGTAGAGCTGGAATAGAAGCAGAAAAGAAGAAATAACTCTGAATTCAAAGCAGTAGTTTCTTTTTCCTTGAAAATAATTGTGAATTACATTTGCATCAATTATAATGAGTTTATACTTAAACTTTGATCATTCTTTGCATGCACTTGTCACAAAATAATTGTTGCTCAATCACTGTCAGTTTTTCATAGTTGAATTTATAGCTGTGAAGTAGCTATAGATGCAAACTTCTAGGAGTACAGGTGAACTTGTAGGAAGAAAAACTACATAAGCCACCTATATTACTAAAATTGGAATACACTAAAAGAATAATTGCAAACAAGTTCAGAAGTTCATTTTGGGAGACTGTGTCAGTGCTTCTGTTGTCTCACAAGCAACCAAAGACAAGGCAATAAAAATGTACCACATAAAGCATGTTTTGATTCATGAAGCTATAGCTTCATGAAAAGATGGGCTTTTAGTCCATACAAAAAACTAATGAAGCATAAAAGGATTTATCATAAAAATCTTACCCTTTGTATGTTCCACTCTGACTGCTTATTCAGTAATTCACCAAGTTCAATTCTTATCTTGTAGATATTCCCAACTCTTTTTAGTTTAACCTGAAATAAAACAAAAATAACACAACATATAACTACCATAAACCATAATGACAAAAATGTAGGCAGCATACATTAATTTTGAATTAATGTCTAATTGAATTATGTCTACAGAAGAGGCTACATACTGATTAAGAAAGGACATACCTTGCTATATAACACTGTGTCCAATTAATGACAAAAAGATATTTCAGTCTCTCAAACACACGGAAGAAGCAGCAGCCTAGTGGCTAGCATAGGCCTATGTATCTTATGCCTGAAATTGCAGCTGTTCAGTGAATATACTTTGCTCTCACGTTTTCTACCTTTTCTAGTGAATCTTTCATTAGCCTTTCTGACTAATGGCTGTTTGATTATTTTAAGTGTATTACAAAACATAAATGTTCAAGATGACTCAGATGAGTAAGGTAGGAGAGCAAAGGCCACGTATGAATGGCTTTCACTTCTCCAGATAATTTTTGTACTTTTTGTGGTCATGCATATTGCTGATAAAGTAAAAAGTTAAAAAAAAAAAAAAAAAAAAAAAAAAAAAAAAAAAAAAA